>NW_028155559.1:172500-452500 GCF_963454915.1 Gymnoscopelus microlampas
TTTTGGTGATGACTTACAGTAGTGGAGATACACATTAAAAGGGCCAGACCACTTTGGTAGAGGTTTGGGTTGTTGCGTAATTACTTTGATGCCACGATGTAACTCCAAAGATGGACAAGAAATCTAAAAGAATTACTCCAGTGATTAGAAATTGATAATTAAAAAATATGCTCCTCATTGAATTACATTGTACGCTGAAACAGCCCTAAAAATGTTGATTAAAATATTGACTTCCTGTTGATTTTGCCATTTCTATTATGAAGAAAACCCGGACTGGATCCATGGATCCGGATCTTCAAATAGTAAAATCAGCAGGAAGTTGACATTTTCATCAGAAAAATAAACAGTAGTGGGTATAGTGAGGTTCTATATTGTCTGAATAAACTTTGTTTGTGTTAGTTTATGAGCTAAAAGAGTGACTTTGAGATCTGTTTCAACGTACAATGTAAGTTAGTGAGGAGCATATTTTGAATTATCAACTTCTAATCGATGGAGCAATCATTTTTGATTTCTTGTTCACCTTTGGAGTTACATCATGGCAAGGTAACTAAACAACCCAATCCTCTACCAAAGTGGTCTGGCCCTTTAAGTATAAAGTCCTGTGTGTGTGTGTGTGTGTGTGTGTGTGTGTGTGTGTGTGTGTGTGTGTGTGTGTGTGTGTGTGTGTGTGTGTGTGTGTGTGTGTGTGTGTGTGTGTGTGTGTGTGTGTGTGTGTGTGTGTGTTTGTGTGCGTGCGTGCGTGCGTGCGTGCGTGCGTGCATGCGTGCGTGCGTGCGTGCGTGCGTGCGTGCGTGTGTGTGAGAGACAGCTCCTCCGTCTCTCACAGCCCCATTGACATTCCTCAAGCATCTCCCCCGCCCCCAAAGCTCATTTCAGGCAGAGACAGAGAGAGAGCTTAAGTAGTAAGTAACTTTGCAACCAAGCTTTGCTGTTGGCATCTTCAATTAACCAAACTAGAATCTACTCCTAACAGGTTTTTGGGGGATTTTTTTTCTTTTTTTTTCTCTGGACTTAGTCATTTTTTTCCGTTTCGGTAGGGACACTACCGAAACGGAAAAACCACACCTTGCCATGATGTAACTCCAAAGGTGAACAAGCAAGTGGATGTCAGTTTAGTCATAAGGAAGGCTTCTGGGCTCATGCATTGTGGATTGGGCTTCTATTTGGCCACTTTTAGCCAAGTCACACAGCCAGCAGCCATTCAGAATGTACTGGGAACCAGTTACAGCCAAATGTCACCAAAGTGCTTATCTGAGCCTGAAAAGGCTATTTTCACCCATGGTATTTTTAAGAAAGTGGATGTCAGTTTAGTCATAAGGAAGGCTTCTGGGCTCATGTATTGTGTATTGGGCTTCTATTTGGACACTTTTAGCCAAGTCACACAGCCAGCAGCCACTCAGAATATACTGGGAACCAGTTACAGCCAAATGTCACCAAAGTGCTTCTCTCAGCCTGAAAAGGCTATTTTGACCAATGATATCTTTAAGAAAGTGGATGTCAGTTTAGTCATAAGGAAGGCTTCTGGGCTCATGCATTGTGGATTGGGCTTCTATTTGGGCACTTTTAGCCAAGTCACACAGCCAGCAGCCATTCAGAATGTACTGGGAACCAGTTACAGCCAAAAGTAACCAAAGTGCTTCTCTGAGCCTGAAAAGGCTATTTTCACCCATGGTATTTTTAAGATAGTGGGTGTCAGTTTAGTCATTAGGAAGGCCTCTGGGCTCATGTATTGTCGATTGGGCTTCTATTTAGCCACTTTTAGCCAAGTCACACAGTCAGCAGCCACTCAGAATGTACTGGGAACCAGTTACAGCCAAATGTCACCAAAGTGCTTCTCTCAGCCTGAAAAGGCTATTTTGACCAATGATATCTTTAAGAAAGTGGATGTCAGTTTAGTCATAAGGAAGGCTTCTGGGCTCATGCATTGTGGATTGGGCTTCTATTTGGGCACTTTTAGCCAAGTCACACAGTCAGCAGCCACACTGGGAAGCAGTTACAGCCAGATGTCACCAAACTGCTTCTCTCAGCCTGAAAAGGCTATTTTGACCAATGATATCTTTAAGAAAGTGGATGTCAGTTTGGTCATAAGGAAGGCTTCTGGGCTCATGTATTGTGTATTGGGCTTCTATTTGGGCACTTTTAGCCAAGTCACACAGCCAGCAGCCACTCACAATGTACTGGGAACCAGTTACAGCGAAATATCACCAAACTGCTTCTCTCAGCCTGAAAAGGCTATTTTGACCCATGATATCTTTAAGAAAGTGGGTGTCAGTTTAGTCATAAGGAAGGCCTCTGGGCTCATGCATTGTGGATTAGGCTTCTATTTGGGCACTTTTAGCCAAGTCACACAGCCAGCAGCCATTCAGAATGTACTGGGAACCAGTTACAGCCAAATGTCACCAAACTGCTTCTCTCAGCCTGAAAAGGCTATTTAGACGCATGATATTTTTAAGAAAGTGGGTGTCAGTTTAGTCATAAGGAAGGCTTCTGGGCTCATGCATTGTGGATTGGGCTTCTATTTGGGCACTTTTAGCCAAGTCACACAGCCAGCAGCCATTCAGAATGTACTGGGAACCAGTTACAGCCAAATGTCACCAAACTGCTTCTCTCAGCCTGAAAGGGCTATTTTGACCAATGATATCTTTAAGAAAGTGGATGTCAGTTTAGTCATAAGGAAGGCTTCTGGGCTCATGCATTGTGGATTGGGCTTCTATTTGGGCACTTTTAGCCAAGTCACACAGTCAGCAGCCACACTGGGAAGCAGTTACAGCCAGATGTCACCAAACTGCTTCTCTCAGCCTGAAAAGGCTATTTTGACCAATGATATCTTTAAGAAAGTGGATGTCAGTTTGGTCATAAGGAAGGCTTCTGGGCTCATGTATTGTGTATTGGGCTTCTATTTGGGCACTTTTAGCCAAGTCACACAGCCAGCAGCCACTCACAATGTACTGGGAACCAGTTACAGCCAAATGTCACCAAACTGCTTCTCTCAGCCTGAAAAGGCTATTTTGACCCATGATATCTTTAAGAAAGTGGGTGTCAGTTTAGTCATAAGGAAGGCCTCTGGGCTCATGTATTGTGTATTGGGCTTCTATTTAGCCACTTTTAGCCAAGTCACACAGTCAGCGGCCACTCACAATGTACTGGGAACCAGTTACAGCCAAATGTAACCAAAGTGCTTCTCTGAGCCTGAAAAGGCTATTTTCACCCATGGTATTTTTAAGAAAGTGGGTGTCAGTTTAGTCATAAGGAAGGCCTCTGGGCTCATGTATTGTGGATTGGGCTTCTATTTAGCCACTTTTAGCCAAGTCACACAGTCAGCAGCCACTCAGAATGTACTGGGAACCAGTTACAGCCAAATGTCACCAAACTGCTTCTCTCAGCCTGAAAAGGCTATTTAGACCCATGATATTTTTAAGAAAGTGGGTGTCAGTTTAGTCATAAGGAAGGCTTCTGGGCTCATGCATTGTGGATTTGGCTTCTATTTGGGCACTTTTAGCCAAGTCACACAGTCAGCAGCCACACTGGGAAGCAGTTACAACCAGATGTCACCAAACTGCTTCTCTCAGCCTGAAAAGGCTATTTTGACCAATGATATCTTTAAGAAAGTGGATGTCAGTTTAGTCATAAGGAAGGCTTCTGGGCTCATGTATTGTGGATTGGGCTTCTATTTGGGCACTTTTGGCCAAGTCACACAGCCAGCAGCCACTCAGAATGTACTGGGAACCAGTTACAGCCAAATGTCACCAAAGTGCTTCTCTCAGCCTGAAAAGGCTATTTTGACCCATGATATCTTTAAGAAAGTGGGTGTCAGTTTAGTCATAAGGAAGGCCTCTGGGCTCATGTATTGTGTATTGGGCTTCTATTTAGCCACTTTTAGCCAAGTCACACAGTCAGCAGCCACTCACAATGTACTGGGAACCAGTTACAGCCAAATGTAACCAAAGTGCTTCTCTGAGCCTGAAAAGGCTATTTTCACCCATGGTATTTTTAAGAAAGTGGGTGTCAGTTTAGTCATAAGGAAGGCCTCTGGGCTCATGTATTGTGGATTGGGCTTCTATTTAGCCACTTTTAGCCAAGTCACACAGTCAGCAGCCACTCAGAATGTACTGGGAACCAGTTACAGCCAAATGTCACCAAACTGCTTCTCTCAGCCTGAAAAGGCTATTTAGACCCATGATATTTTTAAGAAAGTGGGTGTCAGTTTAGTCATAAGGAAGGCTTCTGGGCTCATGCATTGTGGATTGGGCTTCTATTTGGGCACTTTTAGCCAAGTCACACAGTCAGCAGCCACACTGGGAAGCAGTTACAGCCAGATGTCACCAAACTGCTTCTCTCAGCCTGAAAAGGCTATGCTGAGCCGGGGAGTATCGGCCGGCGACTCGGCCACCTCCCTGCCCGCGACTCGGTCAACTCTTTGGGAATAAGACACACAAGAGACAGATAGATTCAGGTTAACAGTTGCCGTTCTTTATTGAATCAAGTGGTTGTGTGGTGCATGGTATAGGATTAGTGTGGTGCATGGGTGCTCCAAGGGGTCCAATGGGTCCGTGGGGTAGGATTGGTTATTGCATGGCCGGTCCAGTGGCGTCGCCTCTGCAGCGGTCTTCGGCGTCGTACCTGTAGCGTAGGGAGGGAGGGGCAGAGAGAGAAACAGTGTTAGAACAGATGTTTTAGTGGAGGTAAAGTAGACATTAGGTGGCGGAGAACAAGGTCTTACCGATGAAGGAGCACCCTGAGGCAGGTCGCATTTTCCAAGGCCTCCTGCTCCAAAGGCGTCCAGGTTCGAGGGGCTGGTGGTGGACACGTCTCCCGGGTCACTCTCCGTGGCCGCCCTCGCTTGCGACGCGGTTCGGTCTCTGGCGTGCTGATCGATGGCATATGCATGGCTCTGTCCAACCTCGCTCTGATTTCCAGGGGAGATCTAAGGGCCACATAGAATCGATTTCTCATGTCAATAGTGTGCCCCATAGATCTGCATATGTTCAGCTGGTCGGACATGCTGAGACTCCTGTCTGCTAGTGTAGACACCGCAGAGCGGATAGCAGTTAGGGTGATATCGCTGCGGTTAGTTAGGCATTTGTAGGCGGCCTTAACATGTGTTCCCATCTTAGGCATAGCGTTCCCGCTTGAGTTAAAGAAGAAGGTAGATACGGCCTGGCTGTAGCCGGCCATCAGAGGCCTTTGAGTGTTAAATCTCTGTAGCCATGTGTGCTCTCTCGCGTCTAGCTGCAGGGTGGCAGGTCCGTAAGTGGGACTGGTCTTGTGGGTATCAAAGCGCAGGACAAAAGCCCCCCCGGTTTTACCAACCGTGGCTCGCAGTAAATCGACCTCAGTCATGCTCACAAAGCAGCACTTGCGGAGGCCCGATATAGTCGTTAAATAGCCTACCAAAAGACCCACAGCGGACAAGACGCCCGGTGACCATTTAGGGTTACTTTCAATCTGTGCGAGTGCATGAGGGATACTACTTGCCGCTTGTACCCTGAAGTGGTGCATCTCGTCGGGGGTCAGCAGCGCCTGGGTTTTGGCCTCCATCAGCTTGAAACGATGGTTAGATATCGGCCTGGCAAGGGCTTCTCGTTCAGTCTTTAGTTTTCGAAGGATCCGCTGGAGGTCCCCCATAGTGTAGGCCATGTTGAGTGGTTGCGTCTCCATCAAGTAGACGAGGAACCGGCGGATGTTTAGGTAGTAGGAGGCCACCGTTGTGGGGGCAAACGCCCGGTTGATGTCTGTAATCCAATCCACGAGTCGGCCCTGGTCGCAGAGATAGTCCATGCGCGCTGGTGGGGCTCTCCTTGGCCCAAACGCGGCGTGTTTTGGGGCGTCCAGCCGCGACATGAAGAAGCAGAATGCGTGTACGTGCCTTATCTTCGCCTTCACAGAGACACGTCTGTGTTCGTTGTTGCACACGGGCAGAAGTTCCCCTTCAAAATGGTCGAGCAGGGAGGCTAGGCTAGTGAACTCCATGCCGCAAACGTTTGTTGTGCTTCCGCGTCTGAGCGAGAGCGGCACAGGTGTTTGCGATTAGGCTGGAGGTTAACCCGTTGAGTGACTTGACTTCGGGCGCTAAGAGCTTGTCGATCGGCTCAGAGCTCTGGAGCCCAGAGCTCTGGGCTCCGCCATGGCTCCCTCCTTTGAAATTCTCTCCCGGGAGCCTCGGCCACTTGTACCAGAGGATAGGTGAGGACCATGCCCAGGAAGAGGACCCTTCCTGGGGGGCGCGACGGGGCGGCGAAGACCCCCAAAATCATGGTTCTCCAAAAAATTTCAAAAATCGCGCCGAGTGCTGGCATGGGCTCCAGGGGTCCCCAGGGACCCCCTGGAGGACCCCCGGCCGAAAACCTCCACTTTTTTCGGGCGCCCCGAGCTTGTCGATCGGCTCTTTTTGGGGCTAAAAGCGGCGGTACCGCCCGGGCCCTGGGTCGCCCAGGGCCGGCGGAGGGCTCGTTGGATCCGGGCCGGCGCTGCGCACGCGGCGGTGCCCTCCCCGGCCCCGGGCGCCACCGCCGGGGCAAACGGCGGCCGAAAAACCCCCGAAAAGCTAGCATTTCTTCAGAGTCCAGAGCTCCCAGGGAGCCCTGGGCTGCCGGCCTCTCCCATGCGTGAAATTTCTCTCCTGGTAGTCTCGGCCACTTTTGCCATCGGGTAGCTAGGGAGCATGGCCGGACATGGTGCACCATTTTCGGGGTCGCCCCGCGCCTCGCAGACCCCCCGAATCCTGGAGCTTTCGGAAAAAGCTGGGATTTCTTCTAAGTCCAGAGCTCCCAGGGAGCTCTGGGCTCTCTGCCCCTCCCATGGGTGAAATTTCTCTCCCGGGAGTCCCGGCCACTTTTGCCATCGGGTAGCTAGGGACCATGGCCTGACATGGTGCACCATTTTCGGGGTCGCCCCGCGCCTCGCAGACCCCCGAAATCCTGGAGCTTTCGGAAAAAGCTGGGATTTCTTCTAAGTCCAGAGCTCCCAGGGAGCTCTGGGCTCTCTGCCCCTCCCATGGGTGAAATTTCTCTCCCGGGAGTCCCGGCCACTTTTGCCATCGGGTAGCTAGGGACCATGGCCTGACATGGTGCACCATTTTCGGGGTCGCCCCGCGCCTCGCAGACCCCCGAAATCCTGGAGCTTTCGGAAAAAGCTGGGATTTCTTCTAAGTCCAGAGCTCCCAGGGAGCTCTGGGCTCTCTGCCCCTCCCAAGGGTGAAATTTCTCTCCCGGGAGTCCCGGCCACTTTTGACATCGGGTAGCTAGGGACCATGGCCTGACATGGTGCACCATTTTCGGGGGCGCCCCGCGCCTCGCAGACCCCCGAAATCCTGGAGCTTTCGGAAAAAGCTGGGATTTCTTCTAAGTCCAGAGCTCCCAGGGAGCTCTGGGCTCTCTGCCCCTCCCATGGGTGAAATTTCTCTCCCGGGAGTCCCGGCCACTTTTGCCATCGGGTAGCTAGGGACCATGGCCTGACATGGTGCACCATTTTCGGGGTCGCCCCGCGCCTCGCAGACCCCCGAAATCCTGGAGCTTTCGGAAAAAGCTGGGATTTCTTCTAAGTCCAGAGCTCCCAGGGAGCTCTGGGCTCTCTGCCCCTCCCATGGGTGAAATTTCTCTCCCGGGAGTCCCGGCCACTTTTGCCATCGGGTAGCTAGGGACCATGGCCTGACATGGTGCACCATTTTCGGGGGCGCCCCGCGCCTCGCAGACCCCCGAAATCCTGGAGCTTTCGGAAAAAGCTGGGATTTCTTCTAAGTCCAGAGCTCCCAGGGAGCTCTGGGCTCTCTGCCCCTCCCATGGGTGAAATTTCTCTCCCGGGAGTCCCGGCCACTTTTGCCATCGGGTAGCTAGGGACCATGGCCTGACATGGTGCACCATTTTCGGGGGCGCCCCGCGCCTCGCAGACCCCCGAAATCCTGGAGCTTTCGGAAAAAGCTGGGATTTCTTCTAAGTCCAGAGCTCCCAGGGAGCTCTGGGCTCTCTGCCCCTCCCATGGGTGAAATTTCTCTCCCGGGAGTCCCGGCCACTTTTGCCATCGGGTAGCTAGGGACCATGGCCTGACATGGTGCACCATTTTCGGGGGCGCCCCGCGCCTCGCAGACCCCCGAAATCCTGGAGCTTTCGGAAAAAGCTGGGATTTCTTCTAAGTCCAGAGCTCCCAGGGAGCTCTGGGCTCCGCCATGGCTCCCTCCTTTGAAATTCTCTCCCGGGAGCCTCGGCCACTTGTACCAGAGGATTGGTGAGGACCATGCCCAGGAAGAGGACCCTTCCTGGGGCGCGACGGGGCGGCGAAGACCCCCAAAATCATGGTTCTCCAAAAAATTTCAAAAATCGCGCCGAGTGCTGGCATGGGCTCCAGGGGTCCCCGGGGACCCCCTGGAGGATCCCCGGCCGAAAACCTCCACTTTTTTCGGGCGCCCCGAGCTTGTCGATCGGCTCTTTTTGGGGCCAAAAGTGGCGGTAGCTCCCAGACCGTGGGGCGCCCGCGGCCGGCGGAGGGCTCGTTGGATCCGGGCCGGGGCTGCGCACGCGGCGGTGCCCGCCCTGGCCCCCGGGGTGGTCTCCCGGGCAAATGGCGGCCGAAAAACCCCGGGAAAAAAGGCGGAAATGGCACTCTCCAGAGCTCCCAAGAAGCTCTGGGCTCCGCCACGGCCCCCTCCTTTGAAATTCTCTCCCGGGACTCCCGGCCACTGGTGCCAGCGGATAGCTAGGGACCATGCCCCACGAAGGGGCACCCTCCTGGGGTGGCGGCGGGGCGGCGAGACGCCCCGAATCCTGGAGCTTTCGGAAAAAAGCCGGGATTTCTTCTAAGTCCAGAGCTCCCAAGAAGCTCTGGGCTCCGCCATGGCTCCCTCCTTTGAAATTCTCTCCCGGGAGTCTCGGCCACTTTTGCCAGCGGATAGCTAGGGACCATGCCCGAGAACGGGGCATGGTCCCGGGGCAGTGTGGGCGCCGCGAGGCGCCCCCTTTCTCTGGATCTCCGCGTTATACCTCCCTGTCCTCCCGGTGGCCATGGGTCCCTCTCCCCCCTCCCCGATAGGGGGGAAAGGACCAGGAAATTGGAGGCCACGGTGGCCATCGGGTGTATGGGAAGAGAGAGGCCTCCGGTCGGGCACGGCCAGGTGGTCGTGCGCCCTGGAGGTCCTCGCGTAGCCCATGATGACCTGGGCTATTCCGTGGCCCCCTCCTTTGAAATTCTCTCCCGGGAGTTTCGGCAACTTTTCCCAGAACGATAGTATATCACCCGTGAAGGTGTTTATGGTTCATGGTAAGGTCATGGTTAGGTCTATACCCAGGAATAAAGCTCCTTTCTCGGGGTAAGTAGGTTAGGTACGGCTAGGACCAGAAAAATAAAACCGAGCCACCGGGCGAGGCTATTTAGACCCATTATATTTTTAAGAAAGAGGGTGTCAGTTTAGTCATAAGGAAGGCCTCTAGGCTCATGTATTGTGGATTGGGCTTCTATTTGGGCACTTTTAACCAAGTCACACAGCCAGCAGCCACTCTGAATGTACTGGGAACCAGTTACAGCCAAATGTCACCAAAGTGCTTCTCTCAGCCTGAAAAGGCTATTTTGACCAATGATTTTTTTAAAGAAAATGAGTGTCAGTTTTGTCATAAGGAAGGCATTTGGGCCCTTTTATAGTGCATTGGGATTCTATTTGGGCACTTTTAGGTACAACACACAGTCACCAGCCATTCAGAAAGTACTGGGAACAAGTTACAGCCAAATGTTACCAAAGTGCTTCTCTCAGCTTGAAAAGGCTATTTAGACCCATTATATTTTTAAGAAAGTGGGTGTCAGTTTAGTCATAAGGAAGGCCTCTAGGCTCATGTATTGTGGATTGGGCTTCTATTTGGGCACTTTTAGCCAAGTCACACAGCCGACAGCCACTCAGAATGTACTGGGAACCAGTTACAGCCAAAAAGTCACCAAAGTGCTTCTCTCAGCCTGAAAAGGCTATTTAGATCCATTATATTTTTAAGAAAGTGGGTGTCAGTTTAATTATAAGGAAGGCCTCTAGGCTCATGTATTGTGGATTGGGATTCTATTTGGGCACTTTTAGGTACAACACACAGTCACCAGCCATTCAGATAGTACTGGGAACAAGTTACAGCCAAATGTCACCAAAGTGCTTCTCTCAGCCTGAAAAGGCTATTTTGACCAAGGATTTTTTAAAGAAAATGGGTGTCAGTTTTGTCATAAGGAAGGCATTTGGGCCCATGTATAGTGCATTGGGATTCTATTTGGTCACTTTTAGGTACAACACACAGTCACCAGCCACTCAGAATGTACTGGGAACAAGTTACAGTTAAATGTCACCAAAGTGCTTCTCTCAGCCTGAAAAGGCTATTTTGACCAATGATTTTATTAAGAAAATGGGTGTCAGTTTTGTCATAAGGAAGGCATTTAGGCCCATGTATAGTGCATTAGGATTCTATTTGGAAACTTTTAGGTACAACACACAGTCACCAGCCACTCAGAAAGTACTGGGAACAAGTTACAGCCAAATGTTACCAAAGTGCTTCTCTCAGCCTGAAAAGGCTATTTAGACCCATTATATTTTTAAGAAAGTGGGTGTCAGTTTAATCATAAGGAAGGCATTTAGGCCCATGTATTGTGGATTGGGCTTCTATTTGGGCACTTTTAGCCAAGTCACACAGCCAGCAGCCAATAAGAATGTACTGGGAACCAGTTACAGTTAAACGTCACCAAAGTGCTTCTCTCAGCCTGAAAAGGCTATTTTGACCAATGATTTTTTAAAGAAAATGGGTGTCAGTTTTGTCATAAGGAAGGCATTTAGGCCCATGTATAGTGCATTGGGATTCTATTTGGAAACTTTTAGGTACAACACACAGTCACCAGCCACTCAGAAAGTACTGGGAACAAGTTACAGCCAAATGTTACCAAAGTGCTTCTCTCAGCCTGAAAAGGCTATTTAGACCCATTATATTTTTAAGAAAGTGGGTGTCAGTTTAGTCATAAGGAAGGCCTCTAGGCTCATGTATTGTGGATTGGGCTTCTATTTGGGCACTTTTAGCCAAGTCACACAGCCGACAGCCACTCTGAATGTACTGGGAACCAGTTACAGCCAAAAAGTCACCAAAGTGCTTCTCTCAGCCTGAAAAGGCTATTTAGATCCATTATATTTTTAAGAAAGTGGGTGTCAGTTTAGTCATAAGGAAGGCCTCTAGGCTCATGTATTGTGGATTGGGATTCTATTTGGGCACTTTTAGGTACAACACACAGTCACCAGCCATTCAGATAGTACTGGGAACAAGTTACAGCCAAATGTTACCAAAGTGCTTCTCTCAGCCTGAAAAGGCTATTTAGACCCATTATATTTTTAAGACAGTGGGTGTCAGTTTAGTCATAAGGAAGGCCTCTAGGCTCATGTATTGTGGATTGGGCTTCTATTTGGCCACTTTTAGACAAGTCACACAGTCAGCAGCCACTCAGAATGTACTGGGAACAAGTTACAGTTAAATGTCACCAAAGTGCTTCTCTCAGCCTGAAAAGGCTATTTTGACCAATAATTTTTTTAAGAAAATGGGTGTCAGTTTTGTCATAAGGAAGGCATTTAGGCCCATGTATAGTGCATTAGGATTCTATTTGGAAACTTTTAGGTACAACACACAGTCACCAGCCACTCAGAAAGTACTGGGAACAAGTTACAGCCAAATGTTACCAAAGTGCTTCTCTCAGCCTGAAAACGGCTATTTAGACCCATTATATTTTTAAGAAAGTGGGTGTCAGTTTAGTCATAAGGAAGGCCTCTAGGCTCATGTATTGTGGATTGGGCTTCTATTTGGGCACTTTTAGCCAAGTCACACAGCCGACAGCCACTCTGAATGTACTGGGAACCAGTTACAGCCAAAAAGTCACCAAAGTGCTTCTCTCAGCCTGAAAAGGCTATTTAGATCCATTATATTTTTAAGAAAGTGGGTGTCAGTTTAGTCATAAGGAAGGCCTCTAGGCTCATGTATTGTGGATTGGGATTCTATTTGGGCACTTTTAGGTACAACACACAGTCACCAGCCACTCAGAAAGTACTGGGAACAAGTTACAGCCAAATGTTACCAAAGTGCTTCTCTCAGCCTGAAAAGGCTATTTAGACCCATTATATTTTTAAGAAAGTGGGTGTCAGTTTAGTCATAAGGAAGGCATTTAGGCCCATGTATTGTGGATTGGGCTTCTATTTGGGCACTTTTAGCCAAGTCACACAGCCAGCAGCCACTAAGAATGTACTGGGAACCAGTTACAGTTAAACGTCACCAAAGTGCTTCTCTCAGCCTGAAAAGGCTATTTAGACCCATTATATTTTTAAGAAAGTGGGTGTCAGTTTAGTCATAAGGAAGGCATTTAGGCCCATGTATTGTGGATTGGGCTTCTATTTGGGCACTTTTAGCCAAGTCACACAGCCAGCAGCCACTAAGAATGTACTGGGAACCAGTTACAGTTAAACGTCACCAAAGTGCTTCTCTCAGCCTGAAAAGGCTATTTTGACCAATGATTTTTTAAAGAAAATGGGTGTCAGTTTTGTCATAAGGAAGGCATTTAGGCCCATGTATAGTGCATTGGGATTCTATTTGGAAACTTTTAGGTAAAACACACAGTCACCAGCCACTCAGAAAGTACTGGGAACAAGTTACAGCCAAATGTTACCAAAGTGCTTCTCTCAGCCTGAAAAGGCTATTTAGACCCATTATATTTTTAAGACAGTGGGTGTCAGTTTAGTCATAAGGAAGGCCTCTAGGCTCATGTATTGTGGATTGGGCTTCTATTTGGGCACTTTTAGCCAAGTCACACACAGCCAGCAGCCACTCAGAATGTACTGGGAACAAGTTACAGCCAAATGTCACCAAAGTGCTTCTCTCAGCCTGAAAAGGCTATTTTGACCAAGGATTTTTTAATGAAAATGGGTGTCAGTTTTGTCATAAGGAAGGCATTTGGGCCCATGTATAGTGCATTGGGATTCTATTTGAGCACTTTTAGGTACAACACACAGTTACCAGCCACTCAAAATGTACTGGGAACAAGTTACAGCCAAATGTCACCAAAGTGCTTCTCTCAGCCTGAAAAGGCTATTTTGACCAATGATTTTTTTAAGAAAATGGGTGTCAGTTTTGTCATAAGGAAGGCATTTGGGCACATGTATAGTGCATTGGGATTCTATTTGGGCACTTTTAGGTACAACACACAGTCACCAGCCATTCAGATAGTACTGGGAACAAGTTACAGCCAAATGTTACCAAAGTGCTTCTCTCAGCCTGAAAAGGCTATTTAGACCCATTATATTTTTAAGACAGTGGGTGTCAGTTTAGTCATAAGGAAGGCCTCTAGGCTCATGTATTGTGGATTGGGCTTCTATTTGGCCACTTTTAGACAAGTCACACAGTCAGCAGCCACTCAGAATGTACTGGGAACAAGTTACAGTTAAATGTCACCAAAGTGCTTCTCTCAGCCTGAAAAGGCTATTTTGACCAATGATTTTTTAAAGAAAATGGGTGTCAGTTTTGTCATAAGGAAGGCATTTAGGCCCATGTATAGTGCATTGGGATTCTATTTGGAAACTTTTAGGTACAACACACAGTCACCAGCCACTCAGAAAGTACTGGGAACAAGTTACAGCCAAATGTTACCAAAGTGCTTCTCTCAGCCTGAAAAGGCTATTTAGACCCATTATATTTTTAAGAAAGTGGGTGTCAGTTTAGTCATAAGGAAGGCCTCTAGGCTCATGTATTGTGGATTGGGCTTCTATTTGGGCACTTTTAGCCAAGTCACACAGCCGACAGCCACTCTGAATGTACTGGGAACCAGTTACAGCCAAAAAGTCACCAAAGTGCTTCTCTCAGCCTGAAAAGGCTATTTAGATCCATTATATTTTTAAGAAAGTGGGTGTCAGTTTAGTCATAAGGAAGGCCTCTAGGCTCATGTATTGTGGATTGGGATTCTATTTGGGCACTTTTAGGTACAACACACAGTCACCAGCCACTCAGAAAGTACTGGGAACAAGTTACAGCCAAATGTTACCAAAGTGCTTCTCTCAGCCTGAAAAGGCTATTTAGACCCATTATATTTTTAAGACAGTGGGTGTCAGTTTAGTCATAAGGAAGGCCTCTAGGCTCATGTATTGTGGATTGGGCTTCTATTTGGCCACTTTTAGACAAGTCACACAGTCAGCAGCCACTCAGAATGTACTGGGAACAAGTTACAGTTAAATGTCACCAAAGTGCTTCTCTCAGCCTGAAAAGGCTATTTTGACCAATGAATTTTTAAAGAAAATGGGTGTCAGTTTTGTCATAAGGAAGGCATTTAGGCCCATTTATAGTGCATTGGGATTCTATTTGGGCACTTTTAGGTACAACACACAGTCACCAGCCACTCAGAAAGTACTGGGAACAAGTTACAGCCAAATGTTACCAAAGTGCTTCTCTCAGCCTGAAAAGGCTATTTAGACCCATTATATTTTTAAGAAAGTGGGTGTCAGTTTAGTCATAAGGAAGGCCTCTAGGCTCATGTATTGTGGATTGGGCTTCTATTTGGGCACTTTTAGCCAAGTCACACAGCCGACAGCCACTCTGAATGTACTGGGAACCAGTTACAGCCAAAAAGTCACCAAAGTGCTTCTCTCAGCCTGAAAAGGCTATTTAGATCCATTATATTTTTAAGAAAGTGGGTGTCAGTTTAGTCATAAGGAAGGCCTCTAGGCTCATGTATTGTGGATTGGGATTCTATTTGGGCACTTTTAGGTACAACACACAGTCACCAGCCATTCAGATAGTACTGGGAACAAGTTACAGCCAAATGTTACCAAAGTGCTTCTCTCAGCCTGAAAAGGCTATTTAGACCCATTATATTTTTAAGACAGTGGGTATCAGTTTAGTCATAAGGAAGGCCTCTAGGCTCATGTATTGTGGATTGGGCTTCTATTTGGCCACTTTTAGACAAGTCACACAGTCAGCAGCCACTCAGAATGTACTGGGAACAAGTTACAGTTAAATGTCACCAAAGTGCTTCTCTCAGCCTGAAAAGGCTATTTTGACCAATGAATTTTTAAAGAAAATGGGTGTCAGTTTTGTCATAAGGAAGGCATTTAGGCCCATTTATAGTGCATTGGGATTCTATTTGGGCACTTTTAGGTACAACACACAGTCACCAGCCACTCAGAAAGTACTGGGAACAAGTTACAGCCAAATGTTACCAAAGTGCTTCTCTCAGCCTGAAAAGGCTATTTAGACCCATTATATTTTTAAGAAAGTGGGTGTCAGTTTAGTCATAAGGAAGGCCTCTAGGCTCATGTATTGTGGATTGGGCTTCTATTTGGGCACTTTTAACCAAGTCACACAGCCAGCAGCCACTCTGAATGTACTGGGAACCAGTTACAGCCAAATGTCACCAAAGTGCTTCTCTCAGCCTGAAAAGGCTATTTTGACCAATGATTTTTTTTAAAGAAAATGAGTGTCAGTTTTGTCATAAGGAAGGCATTTGGGCCCTTTTATAGTGCATTGGGATTCTATTTGGGCACTTTTAGGTACAACACACAGTCACCAGCCATTCAGATAGTACTGGGAACAAGTTACAGCCAAATGTTACCAAAGTGCTTCTCTCAGCCTGAAAAGGCTATTTAGACCCATTATATTTTTAAGACAGTGGGTATCAGTTTAGTCATAAGGAAGGCCTCTAGGCTCATGTATTGTGGATTGGGCTTCTATTTGGGCACTTTTAGCCAAGTCACACAGCCGACAGCCACTCTGAATGTACTGGGAACCAGTTACAGCCAAAAAGTCACCAAAGTGCTTCTCTCAGCCTGAAAAGGCTATTTAGATCCATTATATTTTTAAGAAAGTGGGTGTCAGTTTAGTCATAAGGAAGGCCTCTAGGCTCATGTATTGTGGATTGGGATTCTATTTGGGCACTTTTAGGTACAACACACAGTCACCAGCCATTCAGATAGTACTGGGAACAAGTTACAGCCAAATGTTACCAAAGTGCTTCTCTCAGCCTGAAAAGGCTATTTAGACCCATTATATTTTTAAGACAGTGGGTGTCAGTTTAGTCATAAGGAAGGCCTCTAGGCTCATGTATTGTGGATTGGGCTTCTATTTGGCCACTTTTAGACAAGTCACACAGTCAGCAGCCACTCAGAATGTACTGGGAACAAGTTACAGTTAAATGTCACCAAAGTGCTTCTCTCAGCCTGAAAAGGCTATTTTGACCAATGATTTTTTAAAGACAATGGGTGTCAGTTTTGTCATAAGGAAGGCATTTAGGCCCATGTATAGTGCATTAGGATTCTATTTGGAAACGTTTAGGTACAACACACAGTCACCAGCCACTCAGAAAGTACTGGGAACAAGTTACAGCCAAATGTTACCAAAGTGCTTCTCTCAGCCTGAAAAGGCTATTTAGACCCATTATATTTTTAAGAAAGTGGGTGTCAGTTTAGTCATAAGGAGGGCATTTAGGCCCATGTATTGTGGATTGGGCTTCTATTTGGGCACTTTTAGCCAAGTCACACAGCCAGCAGCCACTAAGAATGTACTGGGAACCAGTTACAGTTAAACGTCACCAAAGTGCTTCTCTCAGCCTGAAAAGGCTATTTTGACCAATGATTTTTTAAAGAAAATGGGTGTCAGTTTTGTCATAAGGAAGGCATTTAGGCCCATTTATAGTGCATTGGGATTCTATTTGGGCACTTTTAGGTACAACACACAGTCACCAGCCACTCAGAAAGTACTGGGAACAAGTTACAGCCAAATGTTACCAAAGTGCTTCTCTCAGCCTGAAAAGGCTATTTAGACCCATTATATTTTTAAGAAAGTGGGTGTCAGTTTAGTCATAAGGAAGGCCTCTAGGCTCATGTATTGTGGATTGGGCTTCTATTTGGGCACTTTTAACCGAGTCACACAGCCAGCAGCCACTCTGAATGTACTGGGAACCAGTTACAGCCAAATGTCACCAAAGTGCTTCTCTCAGCCTGAAAAGGCTATTTTGACCAATGATTTTTTTTAAAGAAAATGAGTGTCAGTTTTGTCATAAGGAAGGCATTTGGGCCCTTTTATAGTGCATTGGGATTCTATTTGGGCACTTTTAGGTACAACACACAGTCACCAGCCATTCAGATAGTACTGGGAACAAGTTACAGCCAAATGTTACCAAAGTGCTTCTCTCAGCCTGAAAAGGCTATTTAGACCCATTATATTTTTAAGACAGTGGGTGTCAGTTTAGTCATAAGGAAGGCCTCTAGGCTCATGTATTGTGGATTGGGCTTCTATTTGGCCACTTTTAGACAAGTCACACAGTCAGCAGCCACTCAGAATGTACTGGGAACAAGTTACAGTTAAATGTCACCAAAGTGCTTCTCTCAGCCTGAAAAGGCTATTTTGACCAATGATTTTTTAAAGAAAATGGGTGTCAGTTTTGTCATAAGGAAGGCATTTAGGCCCATGTATAGTGCATTAGGATTCTATTTGGAAACGTTTAGGTACAACACACAGTCACCAGCCACTCAGAAAGTACTGGGAACAAGTTACAGCCAAATGTTACCAAAGTGCTTCTCTCAGCCTGAAAAGGCTATTTAGACCCATTATATTTTTAAGAAAGTGCGTGTCAGTTTAGTCATAAGGAAGGCATTTAGGCCCATGTATTGTGGATTGGGCTTCTATTTGGCCACTTTTAGACAAGTCAAACAGTCAGCAGCCACTCAGAATGTACTGGGAACAAGTTACAGTTAAATGTCACCAAAGTGCTTCTCTCAGCCTGAAAAGGCTATTTTGACCAATGAATTTTTAAAGAAAATGGGTGTCAGTTTTGTCATAAGGAAGGCATTTAGGCCCATTTATAGTGCATTGGGATTCTATTTGGGCACTTTTAGGTACAACACACAGTCACCAGCCACTCAGAAAGTACTGGGAACAAGTTACAGCCAAATGTTACCAAAGTGCTTCTCTCAGCCTGAAAAGGCTATTTAGACCCATTATATTTTTAAGAAAGTGGGTGTCAGTTTAGTCATAAGGAAGGCCTCTAGGCTCATGTATTGTGGATTGGGCTTCTATTTGGGCACTTTTAACCAAGTCACACAGCCAGCAGCCACTCTGAATGTACTGGGAACCAGTTACAGCCAAATGTCACCAAAGTGCTTCTCTCAGCCTGAAAAGGCTATTTTGACCAATGATTTTTTTTTAAGAAAATGAGTGTCAGTTTTGTCATAAGGAAGGCATTTGGGCCCTTTTATAGTGCATTGGGATTCTATTTGGGCACTTTTAGGTACAACACACAGTCACCAGCCATTCAGATAGTACTGGGAACAAGTTACAGCCAAATGTTACCAAAGTGCTTCTCTCAGCCTGAAAAGGCTATTTAGACCCATTATATTTTTAAGACAGTGGGTGTCAGTTTAGTCATAAGGAAGGCCTCTAGGCTCATGTATTGTGGATTGGGCTTCTATTTGGCCACTTTTAGACAAGTCACACAGTCAGCAGCCACTCAGAATGTACTGGGAACAAGTTACAGTTAAATGTCACCAAAGTGCTTCTCTCAGCCTGAAAAGGCTATTTTGACCAATGATTTTTTAAAGAAAATGGGTGTCAGTTTTGTCATAAGGAAGGCATTTAGGCCCATGTATAGTGCATTAGGATTCTATTTGGAAACGTTTAGGTACAACACACAGTCACCAGCCACTCAGAAAGTACTGGGAACAAGTTACAGCCAAATGTTACCAAAGTGCTTCTCTCAGCCTGAAAAGGCTATTTAGACCCATTATATTTTTAAGAAAGTGCGTGTCAGTTTAGTCATAAGGAAGGCATTTAGGCCCATGTATTGTGGATTGGGCTTCTATTTGGGCACTTTTAGCCAAGTCACACAGCCAGCAGCCACTAAGAATGTACTGGGAACCAGTTACAGTTAAACGTCACCAAAGTGCTTCTCTCAGCCTGAAAAGGCTATTTTGACCAATGATTTTTTAAAGAAAATGGGTGTCAGTTTTGTCATAAGGAAGGCATTTAGGCCCATGTATAGTGCATTGGGATTCTATTTGGAAACTTTTAGGTACAACACACAGTCACCAGCCACTCAGAAAGTACTGGGAACAAGTTACAGCCAAATGTTACCAAAGTGCTTCTCTCAGCCTGAAAAGGCTATTTAGACCCATTATATTTTTAAGAAGGTGGGTGTCAGTTTAGTCATAAGGAAGGCCTCTAGGCTCATGTATTGTGGATTGGGCTTCTATTTGGCCACTTTTAGACAAGTCAAACAGTCAGCAGCCACTCAGAATGTACTGGGAACAAGTTACAGTTAAATGTCACCAAAGTGCTTCTCTCAGCCTGAAAAGGCTATTTTGACCAATGAATTTTTAAAGAAAATGGGTGTCAGTTTTGTCATAAGGAAGGCATTTAGGCCCATTTATAGTGCATTGGGATTCTATTTGGGCACTTTTAGGTACAACACACAGTCACCAGCCACTCAGAAAGTACTGGGAACAAGTTACAGCCAAATGTTACCAAAGTGCTTCTCTCAGCCTGAAAAGGCTATTTAGACCCATTATATTTTTAAGAAAGTGGGTGTCAGTTTAGTCATAAGGAAGGCCTCTAGGCTCATGTATTGTGGATTGGGCTTCTATTTGGGCACTTTTAACCAAGTCACACAGCCAGCAGCCACTCTGAATGTACTGGGAACCAGTTACAGCCAAATGTCACCAAAGTGCTTCTCTCAGCCTGAAAAGGCTATTTTGACCAATGAATTTTTTAAATAAAATGAGTGTCAGTTTTGTCATAAGGAAGGCATTTGGGCACTTTTATAGTGCATTGGGATTCTATTTGGGCACTTTTAGGTACAACACACAGTCACCAGCCATTCAGATAGTACTGGGAACAAGTTACAGCCAAATGTTACCAAAGTGCTTCTCTCAGCCTGAAAAGGCTATTTAGACCCATTATATTTTTAAGACAGTGGGTATCAGTTTAGTCATAAGGAAGGCCTCTAGGCTCATGTATTGTGGATTGGGCTTCTATTTGGCCACTTTTAGACAAGTCACACAGTCAGCAGCCACTCAGAATGTACTGGGAACAAGTTACAGTTAAATGTCACCAAAGTGCTTCTCTCAGCCTGAAAAGGCTATTTTGACCAATGATTTTTTAAAGAAAATGGGTGTCAGTTTTGTCATAAGGAAGGCATTTAGGCCCATGTATAGTGCATTAGGATTCTATTTGGAAACGTTTAGGTACAACACACAGTCACCAGCCACTCAGAAAGTACTGGGAACAAGTTACAGCCAAATGTTACCAAAGTGCTTCTCTCAGCCTGAAAAGGCTATTTAGACCCATTATATTTTTAAGAAAGTGGGTGTCAGTTTAGTCATAAGGAAGGCATTTAGGCCCATGTATTGTGGATTGGGCTTCTATTTGGGCACTTTTAGCCAAGTCACACAGCCAGCAGCCACTAAGAATGTACTGGGAACCAGTTACAGTTAAACGTCACCAAAGTGCTTCTCTCAGCCTGAAAAGGCTATTTTGACCAATGATTTTTTAAAGAAAATGGGTGTCAGTTTTGTCATAAGGAAGGCATTTAGGCCCATGTATAGTGCATTGGGATTCTATTTGGAAACTTTTAGGTACAACACACAGTCACCAGCCACTCAGAAAGTACTGGGAACAAGTTACAGCCAAATGTTACCAAAGTGCTTCTCTCAGCCTGAAAAGGCTATTTAGACCCATTATATTTTTAAGAAAGTGGGTGTCAGTTTAGTCATAAGGAAGGCCTCTAGGCTCATGTATTGTGGATTGGGCTTCTATTTGGCCACTTTTAGACAAGTCACACAGTCAGCAGCCACTCAGAATGTACTGGGAACAAGTTACAGTTAAATGTCACCAAAGTGCTTCTCTCAGCCTGAAAAGGCTATTTTGACCAATGAATTTTTAAAGAAAATGGGTGTCAGTTTTGTCATAAGGAAGGCATTTAGACCCATTTATAGTGCATTGGGATTCTATTTGGGCACTTTTAGGTACAACACACAGTCACCAGCCACTCAGAAAGTACTGGGAACAAGTTACAGCCAAATGTTACCAAAGTGCTTCTCTCAGCCTGAAAAGGCTATTTAGACCCATTATATTTTTAAGACAGTGGGTGTCAGTTTAGTCATAAGGAAGGCCTCTAGGCTCATGTATTGTGGATTGGGCTTCTATTTGGCCACTTTTAGACAAGTCACACAGTCAGCAGCCACTCAGAATGTACTGGGAACAAGTTACAGTTAAATGTCACCAAAGTGCTTCTCTCAGCCTGAAAAGGCTATTTTGACCAATGATTTTTTAAAGAAAATGGGTGTCAGTTTTGTCATAAGGAAGGCATTTAGGCCCATGTATAGTGCATTAGGATTCTATTTGGAAACGTTTAGGTACAACACACAGTCACCAGCCACTCAGAAAGTACTGGGAACAAGTTACAGCCAAATGTTACCAAAGTGCTTCTCTCAGCCTGAAAAGGCTATTTAGACCCATTATATTTTTAAGAAAGTGGGTGTCAGTTTAGTCATAAGGAAGGCATTTAGGCCCATGTATTGTGGATTGGGCTTCTATTTGGGCACTTTTAGCCAAGTCACACAGCCAGCAGCCACTAAGAATGTACTGGGAACCAGTTACAGTTAAACGTCACCAAAGTGCTTCTCTCAGCCTGAAAAGGCTATTTTGACCAATGATTTTTTAAAGAAAATGGGTGTCAGTTTTGTCATAAGGAAGGCATTTAGGCCCATGTATAGTGCATTGGGATTCTATTTGGAAACTTTTAGGTACAACACACAGTCACCAGCCACTCAGAAAGTACTGGGAACAAGTTACAGCCAAATGTTACCAAAGTGCTTCTCTCAGCCTGAAAAGGCTATTTAGACCCATTATATTTTTAAGAAAGTGGGTGTCAGTTTAGTCATAAGGAAGGCCTCTAGGCTCATGTATTGTGGATTGGGCTTCTATTTGGCCACTTTTAGACAAGTCACACAGTCAGCAGCCACTCAGAATGTACTGGGAACAAGTTACAGTTAAATGTCACCAAAGTGCTTCTCTCAGCCTGAAAAGGCTATTTTGACCAATGAATTTTTAAAGAAAATGGGTGTCAGTTTTGTCATAAGGAAGGCATTTAGGCCCATTTATAGTGCATTGGGATTCTATTTGGGCACTTTTAGGTACAACACACAGTCACCAGCCACTCAGAAAGTACTGGGAACAAGTTACAGCCAAATGTTACCAAAGTGCTTCTCTCAGCCTGAAAAGGCTATTTAGACCCATTATATTTTTAAGACAGTGGGTGTCAGTTTAGTCATAAGGAAGGCCTCTAGGCTCATGTATTGTGGATTGGGCTTCTATTTGGCCACTTTTAGACAAGTCACACAGTCAGCAGCCACTCAGAATGTACTGGGAACAAGTTACAGTTAAATGTCACCAAAGTGCTTCTCTCAGCCTGAAAAGGCTATTTTGACCAATGATTTTTTAAAGAAAATGGGTGTCAGTTTTGTCATAAGGAAGGCATTTAGGCCCATGTATAGTGCATTAGGATTCTATTTGGAAACTTTTAGGTACAACACACAGTCACCAGCCACTCAGAAAGTACTGGGAACAAGTTACAGCCAAATGTTACCAAAGTGCTTCTCTCAGCCTGAAAAGGCTATTTAGACCCATTATATTTTTAAGAAAGTGGGTGTCAGTTTAGTCATAAGGAAGGCATTTAGGCCCATGTATTGTGGATTGGGCTTCTATTTGGGCACTTTGGACACAGCCAGCAGCCACTAAGAATGTACTGGGAACCAGTTACAGTTAAACGTCACCAAAGTGCTTCTCTCAGCCTGAAAAGGCTATTTTGACCAATGATTTTTTAAAGAAAATGGGTGTCAGTTTTGTCATAAGGAAGGCATTTAGGCCCATGTATAGTGCATTGGGATTCTATTTGGAAACTTTTAGGTACAACACACAGTCACCAGCCACTCAGAAAGTACTGGGAACAAGTTACAGCCAAATGTTACCAAAGTGCTTCTCTCAGCCTGAAAAGGCTATTTAGACCCATTATATTTTTAAGAAAGTGGGTGTCAGTTTAGTCATAAGGAAGGCATTTAGGCCCATGTATTGTGGATTGGGCTTCTATTTGGGCACTTTTAGCCAAGTCACACAGCCAGCAGCCACTAAGAATGTACTGGGAACCAGTTACAGTTAAACGTCACCAAAGTGCTTCTCTCAGCCTGAAAAGGCTATTTTGACCAATGATTTTTTAAAGAAAATGGGTGTCAGTTTTGTCATAAGGAAGGCATTTAGGCCCATGTATAGTGCATTGGGATTCTATTTGGAAACTTTTAGGTACAACACACAGTCACCAGCCACACAGAAAGTACTGGGAACAAGTTAAAGCCAAATGTTACCAAAGTGCTTCTCTCAGCCTGAAAAGGCTATTTAGACCCATTATATTTTTAAGAAAGTGGGTGTCAGTTTAGTCATAAGGAAGGCCTCTAGGCTCATGTATTGTGGATTGGGCTTCTATTTGGGCACTTTTAACCAAGTCACACAGCCAGCAGCCACTCTGAATGTACTGGGAACCAGTTACAGCCAAATGTCACCAAAGTGCTTCTCTCAGCCTGAAAAGGCTATTTTGACCAATGATTTTTTTAAAGAAAATGAGTGTCAGTTTTGTCATAAGGAAGGCATTTGGGCCCTTTTATAGTGCATTGGGATTCTATTTGGGCACTTTTAGGTACAACACACAGTCACCAGCCATTCAGATAGTACTGGGAACAAGTTACAGCCAAATGTTACCAAAGTGCTTCTCTCAGCCTGAAAAGGCTATTTAGACCCATTATATTTTTAAGACTGTGGGTATCAGTTTAGTCATAAGGAAGGCCTCTAGGCTCATGTATTGTGGATTGGGCTTCTATTTGGCCACTTTTAGACAAGTCACACAGTCAGCAGCCACTCAGAATGTACTGGGAACAAGTTACAGTTAAATGTCACCAAAGTGCTTCTCTCAGCCTGAAAAGGCTATTTTGACCAATGAATTTTTAAAGAAAATGGGTGTCAGTTTTGTCATAAGGAAGGCATTTAGGCCCATTTATAGTGCATTGGGATTCTATTTGGGCACTTTTAGGTACAACACACAGTCACCAGCCACTCAGAAAGTACTGGGAACAAGTTACAGCCAAATGTTACCAAAGTGCTTCTCTCAGCCTGAAAAGGCTATTTAGACCCATTATATTTTTAAGAAAGTGGGTGTCAGTTTAGTCATAAGGAAGGCATTTAGGCCCATGTATTGTGTTTTTGGCTTCTATTTGGGCACTTTTAGCCAAGTCACACAGCCAGCAGCCACTAAGAATGTACTGGGAACCAGTTACAGTTAAACGTCACCAAAGTGCTTCTCTCAGCCTGAAAAGGCTATTTTGACCAATGATTTTTTTAAAGAAAATGGGTGTCAGTTTTGTCATAAGGAAGGCATTTAGGCCCATGTATAGTGCATTGGGATTCTATTTGGAAACTTTTAGGTACAACACACAGTCACCAGCCACTCAGAAAGTACTGGGAACAAGTTACAGCCAAATGTTACCAAAGTGCTTCTCTCAGCCTGAAAAGGCTATTTAGACCAATTATATTTTTAAGAAAGTGGGTGTCAGTTTAGTCATAAGGAAGGCCTCTAGGCTCATGTATTGTGGATTGGGCTTCTTTTTGGGCACTTTTAGCCAAGTCACACAGCCGACAGCCACTCTGAATGTACTGGGAACCAGTTACAGCCAAAAAGTCACCAAAGTGCTTCTCTCAGCCTGAAAAGGCTATTTAGATCCATTATATTTTTAAGAAAGTGGGTGTCAGTTTAGTCATAAGGAAGGCCTCTAGGCTCATGTATTGTGGATTGGGATTCTATTTGGGCACTTTTAGGTACAACACACAGTCACCAGCCATTCAGATAGTACTGGGAACAAGTTACAGCCAAATGTTACCAAAGTGCTTCTCTCAGCCTGAAAAGGCTATTTAGACCCATTATATTTTTAAGAAAGTGGGTGTCAGTTTAGTCATAAGGAAGGCCTCTAGGCTCATGTATTGTGGATTGGGCTTCTATTTGGGCACTTTTAACCAAGTCACACAGCCAGCAGCCACTCTGAATGTACTGGGAACCAGTTACAGCCAAATGTCACCAAAGTGCTTCTCTCAGCCTGAAAAGGCTATTTTGACCAATGATTTTTTTTAAAGAAAATGAGTGTCAGTTTTGTCATAAGGAAGGCATTTGGGCCCTTTTATAGTGCATTGGGATTCTATTTGGGCACTTTTAGGTACAACACACAGTCACCAGCCATTCAGATAGTACTGGGAACAAGTTACAGCCAAATGTTACCAAAGTGCTTCTCTCAGCCTGAAAAGGCTATTTAGACCCATTATATTTTTAAGACAGTGGGTATCAGTTTAGTCATAAGGAAGGCCTCTAGGCTCATGTATTGTGGATTGGGCTTCTATTTGGCCACTTTTAGACAAGTCACACAGTCAGCAGCCACTCAGAATGTACTGGGAACAAGTTACAGTTAAATGTCACCAAAGTGCTTCTCTCAGCCTGAAAAGGCTATTTAGACCCATTATATTTTTAAGACAGTGGGTATCAGTTTAGTCATAAGGAAGGCCTCTAGGCTCATGTATTGTGGATTGGGCTTCTATTTGGCCACTTTTAGACAAGTCACACAGTCAGCAGCCACTCAGAATGTACTGGGAACAAGTTACAGTTAAATGTCACCAAAGTGCTTCTCTCAGCCTGAAAAGGCTATTTTGACCAATGATTTTTTAAAGAAAATGGGTGTCAGTTTTGTCATAAGGAAGGCATTTAGGCCCATGTATAGTGCATTAGGATTCTATTTGGAAACGTTTAGGTACAACACACAGTCACCAGCCACTCAGAAAGTACTGGGAACAAGTTAGAGCCAAATGTTACCAAAGTGCTTCTCTCAGCCTGAAAAGGCTATTTAGACCCATTATATTTTTAAGAAAGTGGGTGTCAGTTTAGTCATAAGGAAGGCATTTAGGCCCATGTATTGTGGATTGGGCTTCTATTTGGGCACTTTTAGCCAAGTCACACAGCCAGCAGCCACTAGGAATGTACTGGGAACCAGTTACAGTTAAACGTCACCAAAGTGCTTCTCTCAGCCTGAAAAGGCTATTTTGACCAATGATTTTTTAAAGAAAATGGGTGTCAGTTTTGTCATAAGGAAGGCATTTAGGCCCATGTATAGTGCATTGGGATTCTATTTGGAAACTTTTAGGTACAACACACAGTCACCAGCAACTCAGAAAGTACTGGGAACAAGTTACAGCCAAATGTTACCAAAGTGCTTCTCTCAGCCTGAAAAGGCTATTTAGACCCATTATATTTTTAAGAAAGTGGGTGTCAGTTTAGTCATAAGGAAGGCATTTAGGCCCATGTATTGTGGATTGGGCTTCTATTTGGGCACTTTTAGCCAAGTCACACAGCCAGCAGCCACTAAGAATGTACTGGGAACCAGTTACAGTTAAACGTCACCAAAGTGCTTCTCTCAGCCTGAAAAGGCTATTTTGACCAATGATTTTTTAAAGAAAATGGGTGTCAGTTTTGTCATAAGGAAGGCATTTAGGCCCATGTATAGTGCATTGGGATTCTATTTGGAAACTTTTAGGTACAACACACAGTCACCAGCCACACAGAAAGTACTGGGAACAAGTTAAAGCCAAATGTTACCAAAGTGCTTCTCTCAGCCTGAAAAGGCTATTTAGACCCATTATATTTTTAAGAAAGTGGGTGTCAGTTTAGTCATAAGGAAGGCCTCTAGGCTCATGTATTGTGGATTGGGCTTCTATTTGGGCACTTTTAACCAAGTCACACAGCCAGCAGCCACTCTGAATGTACTGGGAACCAGTTACAGCCAAATGTCACCAAAGTGCTTCTCTCAGCCTGAAAAGGCTATTTTGACCAATGATTTTTTAAAGAAAATGGGTGTCAGTTTTGTCATAAGGAAGGCATTTAGGCCCATGTATAGTGCATTGGGATTCTATTTGGAAACTTTTAGGTACAACACACAGTCACCAGCCACTCAGAAAGTACTGGGAACAAGTTACAGCCAAATGTTACCAAAGTGCTTCTCTCAGCCTGAAAAGGCTATTTAGACCCATTATATTTTTAAGAAAGTGGGTGTCAGTTTAGTCATAAGGAAGGCCTCTAGGCTCATGTATTGTGGATTGGGCTTCTATTTGGGCACTTTTAGCCAAGTCACACAGCCGACAGCCACTCTGAATGTACTGGGAACCAGTTACAGCCAAAAAGTCACCAAAGTGCTTCTCTCAGCCTGAAAAGGCTATTTAGATCCATTATATTTTTAAGAAAGTGGGTGTCAGTTTAGTCATAAGGAAGGCCTCTAGGCTCATGTATTGTGGATTGGGATTCTATTTGGGCACTTTTAGGTACAACACACAGTCACCAGCCATTCAGATAGTACTGGGAACAAGTTACAGCCAAATGTTACCAAAGTGCTTCTCTCAGCCTGAAAAGGCTATTTAGACCCATTATATTTTTAAGAAAGTGGGTGTCAGTTTAGTCATAAGGAAGGCCTCTAGGCTCATGTATTGTGGATTGGGCTTCTATTTGGGCACTTTTAACCAAGTCACACAGCCAGCAGCCACTCTGAATGTACTGGGAACCAGTTACAGCCAAATGTCACCAAAGTGCTTCTCTCAGCCTGAAAAGGCTATTTTGACCAATGTTTTTTTTTAAAGAAAATGAGTGTCAGTTTTGTCATAAGGAAGGCATTTGGGCCCTTTTATAGTGCATTGGGATTCTATTTGGGCACTTTTAGGTACAACACACAGTCACCAGCCATTCAGATAGTACTGGGAACAAGTTACAGCCAAATGTTACCAAAGTGCTTCTCTCAGCCTGAAAAGGCTATTTAGACCCATTATATTTTTAAGACAGTGGGTATCAGTTTAGTCATAAGGAAGGCCTCTAGGCTCATGTATTGTGGATTGGGCTTCTATTTGGCCACTTTTAGACAAGTCACACAGTCAGCAGCCACTCAGAATGTACTGGGAACCAGTTACAGTTAAACGTCACCAAAGTGCTTCTCTCAGCCTGAAAAGGCTATTTTGACCAATGATTTTTTAAAGAAAATGGGTGTCAGTTTTGTCATAAGGAAGGCATTTAGGCCCATGTATAGTGCATTGGGATTCTATTTGGAAACTTTTAGGTACAACACACAGTCACCAGCCACTCAGAAAGTACTGGGAACAAGTTACAGCCAAATGTTACCAAAGTGCTTCTCTCAGCCTGAAAAGGCTATTTAGACCCATTATATTTTTAAGAAAGTGGGTGTCAGTTTAGTCATAAGGAAGGCCTCTAGGCTCATGTATTGTGGATTGGGCTTCTATTTGGGCACTTTTAGCCAAGTCACACAGCCGACAGCCACTCTGAATGTACTGGGAACCAGTTACAGCCAAAAAGTCACCAAAGTGCTTCTCTCAGCCTGAAAAGGCTATTTAGATCCATTATATTTTTAAGAAAGTGGGTGTCAGTTTAGTCATAAGGAAGGCCTCTAGGCTCATGTATTGTGGATTGGGATTCTATTTGGGCACTTTTAGGTACAACACACAGTCACCAGCCATTCAGATAGTACTGGGAACAAGTTACAGCCAAATGTTACCAAAGTGCTTCTCTCAGCCTGAAAAGGCTATTTAGACCCATTATATTTTTAAGAAAGTGGGTGTCAGTTTAGTCATAAGGAAGGCCTCTAGGCTCATGTATTGTGGATTGGGCTTCTATTTGGGCACTTTTAACCAAGTCACACAGCCAGCAGCCACTCTGAATGTACTGGGAACCAGTTACAGCCAAATGTCACCAAAGTGCTTCTCTCAGCCTGAAAAGGCTATTTTGACCAATGATTTTTTTTAAAGAAAATGAGTGTCAGTTTTGTCATAAGGAAGGCATTTGGGCCCTTTTATAGTGCATTGGGATTCTATTTGGGCACTTTTAGGTACAACACACAGTCACCAGCCATTCAGATAGTACTGGGAACAAGTTACAGCCAAATGTTACCAAAGTGCTTCTCTCAGCCTGAAAAGGCTATTTAGACCCATTATATTTTTAAGACAGTGGGTATCAGTTTAGTCATAAGGAAGGCCTCTAGGCTCATGTATTGTGGATTGGGCTTCTATTTGGCCACTTTTAGACAAGTCACACAGTCAGCAGCCACTCAGAATGTACTGGGAACAAGTTACAGTTAAATGTCACCAAAGTGCTTCTCTCAGCCTGAAAAGGCTATTTTGACCAATGAATTTTTAAAGAAAATGGGTGTCAGTTTTGTCATAAGGAAGGCATTTAGGCCCATTTATAGTGCATTGGGATTCTATTTGGGCACTTTTAGGTACAACACACAGTCACCAGCCACTCAGAAAGTACTGGGAACAAGTTACAGCCAAATGTTACCAAAGTGCTTCTCTCAGCCTGAAAAGGCTATTTAGACCCATTATATTTTTAAGAAAGTGGGTGTCAGTTTAGTCATAAGGAAGGCCTCTAGGCTCATGTATTGTGGATTGGGCTTCTATTTGGGCACTTTTAACCAAGTCACACAGCCAGCAGCCACTCTGAATGTACTGGGAACCAGTTACAGCCAAATGTCACCAAAGTGCTTCTCTCAGCCTGAAAAGGCTATTTTGACCAATGATTTTTTTTAAAGAAAATGAGTGTCAGTTTTGTCATAAGGAAGGCATTTGGGCCCTTTTATAGTGCATTGGGATTCTCTTTGGGCACTTTTAGGTACAACACACAGTCACCAGCCATTCAGATAGTACTGGGAACAAGTTACAGCCAAATGTTACCAAAGTGCTTCTCTCAGCCTGAAAAGGCTATTTAGACCCATTATATTTTTAAGACAGTGGGTATCAGTTTAGTCATAAGGAAGGCCTCTAGGCTCATGTATTGTGGATTGGGCTTCTATTTGGGCACTTTTAGCCAAGTCACACAGCCGACAGCCACTCTGAATGTACTGGGAACCAGTTACAGCCAAAAAGTCACCAAAGTGCTTCTCTCAGCCTGAAAAGGCTATTTAGATCCATTATATTTTTAAGAAAGTGGGTGTCAGTTTAGTCATAAGGAAGGCCTCTAGGCTCATGTATTGTGGATTGGGCTTCTATTTGGCCACTTTTAGACAAGTCACACAGTCAGCAGCCACTCAGAATGTACTGGGAACAAGTTACAGTTAAATGTCACCAAAGTGCTTCTCTCAGCCTGAAAAGGCTATTTTGACCAATGATTTTTTAAAGAAAATGGGTGTCAGTTTTGTCATAAGGAAGGCATTTAGGCCCATGTATAGTGCATTAGGATTCTATTTGGAAACGTTTAGGTACAACACACAGTCACCAGCCACTCAGAAAGTACTGGGAACAAGTTAGAGCCAAATGTTACCAAAGTGCTTCTCTCAGCCTGAAAAGGCTATTTAGACCCATTATATTTTTAAGAAAGTGGGTGTCAGTTTAGTCATAAGGAAGGCCTCTAGGCTCATGTATTGTGGATTGGGCTTCTATTTGGGCACTTTTAACCAAGTCACACAGCCAGCAGCCACTCTGAATGTACTGGGAACCAGTTACAGCCAAATGTCACCAAAGTGCTTCTCTCAGCCTGAAAAGGCTATTTTGACCAATGAATTTTTAAAGAAAATGGGTGTCAGTTTTGTCATAAGGAAGGCATTTAGGCCCATTTATAGTGCATTGGGATTCTATTTGGGCACTTTTAGGTACAACACACAGTCACCAGCCACTCAGAAAGTACTGGGAACAAGTTAGAGCCAAATGTTACCAAAGTGCTTCTCTCAGCCTGAAAAGGCTATTTAGACCCATTATATTTTTAAGAAAGTGGGTGTCAGTTTAGTCATAAGGAAGGCCTCTAGGCTCATGTATTGTGGATTGGGCTTCTATTTGGGCACTTTTAACCAAGTCACACAGCCAGCAGCCACTCTGAATGTACTGGGAACCAGTTACAGCCAAATGTCACCAAAGTGCTTCTCTCAGCCTGAAAAGGCTATTTTGACCAATGAATTTTTAAAGAAAATGAGTGTCAGTTTTGTCATAAGGAAGGCATTTAGGCCCATTTATAGTGCATTGGGATTCTATTTGGGCACTTTTAGGTACAACACACAGTCACCAGCCATTCAGATAGTACTGGGAACAAGTTACAGCCAAATGTTACCAAAGTGCTTCTCTCAGCCTGAAAAGGCTATTTAGACCCATTATATTTTTAAGACAGTGGGTATCAGTTTAGTCATAAGGAAGGCCTCTAGGCTCATGTATTGTGGATTGGGCTTCTATTTGGCCACTTTTAGACAAGTCACACAGTCAGCAGCCACTCAGAATGTACTGGGAACAAGTTACAGTTAAATGTCACCAAAGTGCTTCTCTCAGCCTGAAAAGGCTATTTTGACCAATGAATTTTTAAAGAAAATGGGTGTCAGTTTTGTCATAAGGAAGGCATTTAGGCCCATTTATAGTGCATTGGGATTCTATTTGGGCACTTTTAGGTACAACACACAGTCACCAGCCATTCAGATAGTACTGGGAACAAGTTACAGCCAAATGTTACCAAAGTGCTTCTCTCAGCCTGAAAAGGCTATTTAGACCCATTATATTTTTAAGAAAGTGGGTGTCAGTTTAGTCATAAGGAAGGCCTCTAGGCTCATGTATTGTGGATTGGGCTTCTATTTGGGCACTTTTAGCCAAGTCACACAGCCGACAGCCACTCTGAATGTACTGGGAACCAGTTACAGCCAAAAAGTCACCAAAGTGCTTCTCTCAGCCTGAAAAGGCTATTTAGATCCATTATATTTTTAAGAAAGTGGGTGTCAGTTTAGTCATAAGGAAGGCCTCTAGGCTCATGTATTGTGGATTGGGATTCTATTTGGGCACTTTTAGGTACAACACACAGTCACCAGCCATTCAGATAGTACTGGGAACAAGTTACAGCCAAATGTTACCAAAGTGCTTCTCTCAGCCTGAAAAGGCTATTTAGACCCATTATATTTTTAAGAAAGTGGGTGTCAGTTTAGTCATAAGGAAGGCCTCTAGGCTCATGTATTGTGGATTGGGCTTCTATTTGGGCACTTTTAACCAAGTCACACAGCCAGCAGCCACTCTGAATGTACTGGGAACCAGTTACAGCCAAATGTCACCAAAGTGCTTCTCTCAGCCTGAAAAGGCTATTTTGACCAATGATTTTTTTTAAAGAAAATGAGTGTCAGTTTTGTCATAAGGAAGGCATTTGGGCCCTTTTATAGTGCATTGGGATTCTATTTGGGCACTTTTAGGTACAACACACAGTCACCAGCCATTCAGATAGTACTGGGAACAAGTTACAGCCAAATGTTACCAAAGTGCTTCTCTCAGCCTGAAAAGGCTATTTAGACCCATTATATTTTTAAGACAGTGGGTATCAGTTTAGTCATAAGGAAGGCCTCTAGGCTCATGTATTGTGGATTGGGCTTCTATTTGGCCACTTTTAGACAAGTCACACAGTCAGCAGCCACTCAGAATGTACTGGGAACAAGTTACAGTTAAATGTCACCAAAGTGCTTCTCTCAGCCTGAAAAGGCTATTTTGACCAATGAATTTTTAAAGAAAATGGGTGTCAGTTTTGTCATAAGGAAGGCATTTAGGCCCATTTATAGTGCATTGGGATTCTATTTGGGCACTTTTAGGTACAACACACAGTCACCAGCCACTCAGAAAGTACTGGGAACAAGTTACAGCCAAATGTTACCAAAGTGCTTCTCTCAGCCTGAAAAGGCTATTTAGACCCATTATATTTTTAAGAAAGTGGGTGTCAGTTTAGTCATAAGGAAGGCATTTAGGCCCATGTATTGTGTTTTTGGCTTCTATTTGGGCACTTTTAGCCAAGTCACACAGCCAGCAGCCGCTAAGAATGTACTGGGAACCAGTTACAGTTAAACGTCACCAAAGTGCTTCTCTCAGCCTGAAAAGGCTATTTTGACGAATGATTTTTTAAAGAAAATGGGTGTCAGTTTTGTCATAAGGAAGGCATTTAGGCCCATGTATAGTGCATTGGGATTCTATTTGGAAACTTTTAGGTACAACACACAGTCACCAGCCACTCAGAAAGTACTGGGAACAAGTTACAGCCAAATGTTACCAAAGTGCTTCTCTCAGCCTGAAAAGGCTATTTAGACCCATTATATTTTTAAGAAAGTGGGTGTCAGTTTAGTCATAAGGAAGGCCTCTAGGCTCATGTATTGTGGATTGGGCTTCTATTTGGGCACTTTTAGCCAAGTCACACAGCCGACAGCCACTCTGAATGTACTGGGAACCAGTTACAGCCAAAAAGTCACCAAAGTGCTTCTCTCAGCCTGAAAAGGCTATTTAGATCCATTATATTTTTAAGAAAGTGGGTGTCAGTTTAGTCATAAGGAAGGCCTCTAGGCTCATGTATTGTGGATTGGGCTTCTATTTGGGCACTTTTAACCAAGTCACACAGCCAGCAGCCACTCTGAATGTACTGGGAACCAGTTACAGCCAAATGTCACCAAAGTGCTTCTCTCAGCCTGAAAAGGCTATTTTGACCAATGATTTTTTTTAAAGAAAATGAGTGTCAGTTTTGTCATAAGGAAGGCATTTGGGCCCTTTTATAGTGCATTGGGATTCTATTTGGGCACTTTTAGGTACAACACACAGTCACCAGCCATTCAGATAGTACTGGGAACAAGTTACAGCCAAATGTTACCAAAGTGCTTCTCTCAGCCTGAAAAGGCTATTTAGACCCATTATATTTTTAAGACAGTGGGTATCAGTTTAGTCATAAGGAAGGCCTCTAGGCTCATGTATTGTGGATTGGGCTTCTATTTGGCCACTTTTAGACAAGTCACACAGTCAGCAGCCACTCAGAATGTACTGGGAACAAGTTACAGTTAAATGTCACCAAAGTGCTTCTCTCAGCCTGAAAAGGCTATTTTGACCAATGAATTTTTAAAGAAAATGGGTGTCAGTTTTGTCATAAGGAAGGCATTTAGGCCCATTTATAGTGCATTGGGATTCTATTTGGGCACTTTTAGGTACAACACACAGTCACCAGCCACTCAGAAAGTACTGGGAACAAGTTACAGCCAAATGTTACCAAAGTGCTTCTCTCAGCCTGAAAAGGCTATTTAGACCCATTATATTTTTAAGAAAGTGGGTGTCAGTTTAGTCATAAGGAAGGCCTCTAGGCTCATGTATTGTGGATTGGGCTTCTATTTGGGCACTTTTAACCAAGTCACACAGCCAGCAGCCACTCTGAATGTACTGGGAACCAGTTACAGCCAAATGTCACCAAAGTGCTTCTCTCAGCCTGAAAAGGCTATTTTGACCAATGATTTTTTTTAAAGAAAATGAGTGTCAGTTTTGTCATAAGGAAGGCATTTGGGCCCTTTTATAGTGCATTGGGATTCTATTTGGGCACTTTTAGGTACAACACACAGTCACCAGCCATTCAGATAGTACTGGGAACAAGTTACAGCCAAATGTTACCAAAGTGCTTCTCTCAGCCTGAAAAGGCTATTTAGACCCATTATATTTTTAAGACAGTGGGTATCAGTTTAGTCATAAGGAAGGCCTCTAGGCTCATGTATTGTGGATTGGGCTTCTATTTGGGCACTTTTAGCCAAGTCACACAGCCGACAGCCACTCTGAATGTACTGGGAACCAGTTACAGCCAAAAAGTCACCAAAGTGCTTCTCTCAGCCTGAAAAGGCTATTTAGATCCATTATATTTTTAAGAAAGTGGGTGTCAGTTTAGTCATAAGGAAGGCCTCTAGGCTCATGTATTGTGGATTGGGATTCTATTTGGGCACTTTTAGGTACAACACACAGTCACCAGCCATTCAGATAGTACTGGGAACAAGTTACAGCCAAATGTTACCAAAGTGCTTCTCTCAGCCTGAAAAGGCTATTTAGACCCATTATATTTTTAAGAAAGTGGGTGTCAGTTTAGTCATAAGGAAGGCCTCTAGGCTCATGTATTGTGGATTGGGCTTCTATTTGGGCACTTTTAACCAAGTCACACAGCCAGCAGCCACTCTGAATGTACTGGGAACCAGTTACAGCCAAATGTCACCAAAGTGCTTCTCTCAGCCTGAAAAGGCTATTTTGACCAATGATTTTTTTTAAAGAAAATGAGTGTCAGTTTTGTCATAAGGAAGGCATTTGGGCCCTTTTATAGTGCATTGGGATTCTATTTGGGCACTTTTAGGTACAACACACAGTCACCAGCCATTCAGATAGTACTGGGAACAAGTTACAGCCAAATGTTACCAAAGTGCTTCTCTCAGCCTGAAAAGGCTATTTAGACCCATTATATTTTTAAGACAGTGGGTATCAGTTTAGTCATAAGGAAGGCCTCTAGGCTCATGTATTGTGGATTGGGCTTCTATTTGGCCACTTTTAGACAAGTCACACAGTCAGCAGCCACTCAGAATGTACTGGGAACAAGTTACAGTTAAATGTCACCAAAGTGCTTCTCTCAGCCTGAAAAGGCTATTTTGACCAATGAATTTTTAAAGAAAATGGGTGTCAGTTTTGTCATAAGGAAGGCATTTAGGCCCATTTATAGTGCATTGGGATTCTATTTGGGCACTTTTAGGTACAACACACAGTCACCAGCCATTCAGATAGTACTGGGAACAAGTTACAGCCAAATGTTACCAAAGTGCTTCTCTCAGCCTGAAAAGGCTATTTAGACCCATTATATTTTTAAGAAAGTGGGTGTCAGTTTAGTCATAAGGAAGGCCTCTAGGCTCATGTATTGTGGATTGGGCTTCTATTTGGGCACTTTTAGCCAAGTCACACAGCCGACAGCCACTCTGAATGTACTGGGAACCAGTTACAGCCAAAAAGTCACCAAAGTGCTTCTCTCAGCCTGAAAAGGCTATTTAGATCCATTATATTTTTAAGAAAGTGGGTGTCAGTTTAGTCATAAGGAAGGCCTCTAGGCTCATGTATTGTGGATTGGGATTCTATTTGGGCACTTTTAGGTACAACACACAGTCACCAGCCATTCAGATAGTACTGGGAACAAGTTACAGCCAAATGTTACCAAAGTGCTTCTCTCAGCCTGAAAAGGCTATTTAGACCCATTATATTTTTAAGAAAGTGGGTGTCAGTTTAGTCATAAGGAAGGCCTCTAGGCTCATGTATTGTGGATTGGGCTTCTATTTGGGCACTTTTAACCAAGTCACACAGCCAGCAGCCACTCTGAATGTACTGGGAACCAGTTACAGCCAAATGTCACCAAAGTGCTTCTCTCAGCCTGAAAAGGCTATTTTGACCAATGATTTTTTTTAAAGAAAATGAGTGTCAGTTTTGTCATAAGGAAGGCATTTGGGCCCTTTTATAGTGCATTGGGATTCTATTTGGGCACTTTTAGGTACAACACACAGTCACCAGCCATTCAGATAGTACTGGGAACAAGTTACAGCCAAATGTTACCAAAGTGCTTCTCTCAGCCTGAAAAGGCTATTTAGACCCATTATATTTTTAAGACAGTGGGTATCAGTTTAGTCATAAGGAAGGCCTCTAGGCTCATGTATTGTGGATTGGGCTTCTATTTGGCCACTTTTAGACAAGTCACACAGTCAGCAGCCACTCAGAATGTACTGGGAACAAGTTACAGTTAAATGTCACCAAAGTGCTTCTCTCAGCCTGAAAAGGCTATTTTGACCAATGAATTTTTAAAGAAAATGGGTGTCAGTTTTGTCATAAGGAAGGCATTTAGGCCCATTTATAGTGCATTGGGATTCTATTTGGGCACTTTTAGGTACAACACACAGTCACCAGCCACTCAGAAAGTACTGGGAACAAGTTACAGCCAAATGTTACCAAAGTGCTTCTCTCAGCCTGAAAAGGCTATTTAGACCCATTATATTTTTAAGAAAGTGGGTGTCAGTTTAGTCATAAGGAAGGCATTTAGGCCCATGTATTGTGTTTTTGGCTTCTATTTGGGCACTTTTAGCCAAGTCACACAGCCAGCAGCCGCTAAGAATGTACTGGGAACCAGTTACAGTTAAACGTCACCAAAGTGCTTCTCTCAGCCTGAAAAGGCTATTTTGACGAATGATTTTTTAAAGAAAATGGGTGTCAGTTTTGTCATAAGGAAGGCATTTAGGCCCATGTATAGTGCATTGGGATTCTATTTGGAAACTTTTAGGTACAACACACAGTCACCAGCCACTCAGAAAGTACTGGGAACAAGTTACAGCCAAATGTTACCAAAGTGCTTCTCTCAGCCTGAAAAGGCTATTTAGACCCATTATATTTTTAAGAAAGTGGGTGTCAGTTTAGTCATAAGGAAGGCCTCTAGGCTCATGTATTGTGGATTGGGCTTCTATTTGGGCACTTTTAGCCAAGTCACACAGCCGACAGCCACTCTGAATGTACTGGGAACCAGTTACAGCCAAAAAGTCACCAAAGTGCTTCTCTCAGCCTGAAAAGGCTATTTAGATCCATTATATTTTTAAGAAAGTGGGTGTCAGTTTAGTCATAAGGAAGGCCTCTAGGCTCATGTATTGTGGATTGGGCTTCTATTTGGGCACTTTTAACCAAGTCACACAGCCAGCAGCCACTCTGAATGTACTGGGAACCAGTTACAGCCAAATGTCACCAAAGTGCTTCTCTCAGCCTGAAAAGGCTATTTTGACCAATGATTTTTTTTAAAGAAAATGAGTGTCAGTTTTGTCATAAGGAAGGCATTTGGGCCCTTTTATAGTGCATTGGGATTCTATTTGGGCACTTTTAGGTACAACACACAGTCACCAGCCATTCAGATAGTACTGGGAACAAGTTACAGCCAAATGTTACCAAAGTGCTTCTCTCAGCCTGAAAAGGCTATTTAGACCCATTATATTTTTAAGACAGTGGGTATCAGTTTAGTCATAAGGAAGGCCTCTAGGCTCATGTATTGTGGATTGGGCTTCTATTTGGCCACTTTTAGACAAGTCACACAGTCAGCAGCCACTCAGAATGTACTGGGAACAAGTTACAGTTAAATGTCACCAAAGTGCTTCTCTCAGCCTGAAAAGGCTATTTTGACCAATGAATTTTTAAAGAAAATGGGTGTCAGTTTTGTCATAAGGAAGGCATTTAGGCCCATTTATAGTGCATTGGGATTCTATTTGGGCACTTTTAGGTACAACACACAGTCACCAGCCACTCAGAAAGTACTGGGAACAAGTTACAGCCAAATGTTACCAAAGTGCTTCTCTCAGCCTGAAAAGGCTATTTAGACCCATTATATTTTTAAGAAAGTGGGTGTCAGTTTAGTCATAAGGAAGGCCTCTAGGCTCATGTATTGTGGATTGGGCTTCTATTTGGGCACTTTTAACCAAGTCACACAGCCAGCAGCCACTCTGAATGTACTGGGAACCAGTTACAGCCAAATGTCACCAAAGTGCTTCTCTCAGCCTGAAAAGGCTATTTTGACCAATGATTTTTTTTAAAGAAAATGAGTGTCAGTTTTGTCATAAGGAAGGCATTTGGGCCCTTTTATAGTGCATTGGGATTCTATTTGGGCACTTTTAGGTACAACACACAGTCACCAGCCATTCAGATAGTACTGGGAACAAGTTACAGCCAAATGTTACCAAAGTGCTTCTCTCAGCCTGAAAAGGCTATTTAGACCCATTATATTTTTAAGACAGTGGGTATCAGTTTAGTCATAAGGAAGGCCTCTAGGCTCATGTATTGTGGATTGGGCTTCTATTTGGGCACTTTTAGCCAAGTCACACAGCCGACAGCCACTCTGAATGTACTGGGAACCAGTTACAGCCAAAAAGTCACCAAAGTGCTTCTCTCAGCCTGAAAAGGCTATTTAGATCCATTATATTTTTAAGAAAGTGGGTGTCAGTTTAGTCATAAGGAAGGCCTCTAGGCTCATGTATTGTGGATTGGGATTCTATTTGGGCACTTTTAGGTACAACACACAGTCACCAGCCATTCAGATAGTACTGGGAACAAGTTACAGCCAAATGTTACCAAAGTGCTTCTCTCAGCCTGAAAAGGCTATTTAGACCCATTATATTTTTAAGAAAGTGGGTGTCAGTTTAGTCATAAGGAAGGCCTCTAGGCTCATGTATTGTGGATTGGGCTTCTATTTGGGCACTTTTAACCAAGTCACACAGCCAGCAGCCACTCTGAATGTACTGGGAACCAGTTACAGCCAAATGTCACCAAAGTGCTTCTCTCAGCCTGAAAAGGCTATTTTGACCAATGATTTTTTTTAAAGAAAATGAGTGTCAGTTTTGTCATGAGGAAGGCATTTGGGCCCTTTTATAGTGCATTGGGATTCTATTTGGGCACTTGTAGGTACAACACACAGTCACCAGCCATTCAGATAGTACTGGGAACAAGTTACAGCCAAATGTTACCAAAGTGCTTCTCTCAGCCTGAAAAGGCTATTTAGACCCATTATATTTTTAAGACAGTGGGTATCAGTTTAGTCATAAGGAAGGCCTCTAGGCTCATGTATTGTGGATTGGGCTTCTATTTGGGCACTTTTAGCCAAGTCACACAGCCGACAGCCACTCTGAATGTACTGGGAACCAGTTACAGCCAAAAAGTCACCAAAGTGCTTCTCTCAGCCTGAAAAGGCTATTTAGATCCATTATATTTTTAAGAAAGTGGGTGTCAGTTTAGTCATAAGGAAGGCCTCTAGGCTCATGTATTGTGGATTGGGATTCTATTTGGGCACTTTTAGGTACAACACACAGTCACCAGCCATTCAGATAGTACTGGGAACAAGTTACAGCCAAATGTTACCAAAGTGCTTCTCTCAGCCTGAAAAGGCTATTTAGACCCATTATATTTTTAAGACAGTGGGTGTCAGTTTAGTCATAAGGAAGGCCTCTAGGCTCATGTATTGTGGATTGGGCTTCTATTTGGCCACTTTTAGACAAGTCACACAGTCAGCAGCCACTCAGAATGTACTGGGAACAAGTTACAGTTAAATGTCACCAAAGTGCTTCTCTCAGCCTGAAAAGGCTATTTTGACCAATGATTTTTTAAAGAAAATGGGTGTCAGTTTTGTCATAAGGAAGGCATTTAGGCCCATGTATAGTGCATTAGGATTCTATTTGGAAACGTTTAGGTACAACACACAGTCACCAGCCACTCAGAAAGTACTGGGAACAAGTTACAGCCAAATGTTACCAAAGTGCTTCTCTCAGCCTGAAAAGGCTATTTAGACCCATTATATTTTTAAGAAAGTGGGTGTCAGTTTAGTCATAAGGAAGGCATTTAGGCCCATGTATTGTGGATTGGGCTTCTATTTGGGCACTTTTAGCCAAGTCACACAGCCAGCAGCCACTAAGAATGTACTGGGAACCAGTTACAGTTAAACGTCACCAAAGTGCTTCTCTCAGCCTGAAAAGGCTATTTTGACCAATGATTTTTTAAAGAAAATGGGTGTCAGTTTTGTCATAAGGAAGGCATTTAGGCCCATGTATAGTGCATTGGGATTCTATTTGGAAACTTTTAGGTACAACACACAGTCACCAGCCACTCAGAAAGTACTGGGAACAAGTTACAGCCAAATGTTACCAAAGTGCTTCTCTCAGCCTGAAAAGGCTATTTAGACCCATTATATTTTTAAGAAAGTGGGTGTCAGTTTAGTCATAAGGAAGGCATTTAGGCCCATGTATTGTGGATTGGGCTTCTATTTGGGCACTTTTAGCCAAGTCACACAGCCAGCAGCCACTAAGAATGTACTGGGAACCAGTTACAGTTAAACGTCACCAAAGTGCTTCTCTCAGCCTGAAAAGGCTATTTTGACCAATGATTTTTTAAAGAAAATGGGTGTCAGTTTTGTCATAAGGAAGGCATTTAGGCCCATGTATAGTGCATTGGGATTCTATTTGGAAACGTTTAGGTACAACACACAGTCACCAGCCACTCAGAAAGTACTGGGAACAAGTTACAGCCAAATGTTACCAAAGTGCTTCTCTCAGCCTGAAAAGGCTATTTAGACCCATTATATTTTTAAGAAAGTGGGTGTCAGTTTAGTCATAAGGAAGGCCTCTAGGCTCATGTATTGTGGATTGGGCTTCTATTTGGGCACTTTTAACCAAGTCACACAGCCAGCAGCCACTCTGAATGTACTGGGAACCAGTTACAGCCAAATATCACCAAAGTGCTTCTCTCAGCCTGAAAAGGCTATTTTGACCAATGATTTTTTTAAAGAAAATGAGTGTCAGTTTTGTCATAAGGAAGGCATTTGGGCCCTTTTATAGTGCATTGGGATTCTATTTGGGTACTTTTAGGTACAACACACAGTCACCAGCCATTCAGATAGTACTGGGAACAAGTTACAGCCAAATGTTACCAAAGTGCTTCTCTCAGCCTGAAAAGGCTATTTAGACCCATTATATTTTTAAGACAGTGGGTATCAGTTTAGTCATAAGGAAGGCCTCTAGGCTCATGTATTGTGGATTGGGCTTCTATTTGGCCACTTTTAGACAAGTCATACAGTCAGCAGCCACTCAGAATGTACTGGGAACAAGTTACAGTTAAATGTCACCAAAGTGCTTCTCTCAGCCTGAAAAGGCTATTTTGACCAATGAATTTTTAAAGAAAATGGGTGTCAGTTTTGTCATAAGGAAGGCATTTAGGCCCATTTATAGTGCATTGGGATTCTATTTGGAAACTTTTAGGTACAACACACAGTCACCAGCCACTCAGAAAGTACTGGGAACAAGTTACAGCCAAATGTTACCAAAGTGCTTCTCTCAGCCTGAAAAGGCTATTTAGACCCATTATATTTTTAAGAAAGTGGGTGTCAGTTTAGTCATAAGGAAGGCCTCTAGGCTCATGTATTGTGGATTGGGCTTCTATTTGGCCACTTTTAGACAAGTCACACAGTCAGCAGCCACTCAGAATTTACTGGGAACAAGTTACAGTTAAATGTCACCAAAGTGCTTCTCTCAGCCTGAAAAGGCTATTTTGACCAATGAATTTTTAAAGAAAATGGGTGTCAGTTTTGTCATAAGGAAGGCATTTAGGCCCATTTATAGTGCATTGGGATTCTATTTGGGCACTTTTAGGTACAACACACAGTCACCAGCCACTCAGAAAGTACTGGGAACAAGTTACAGCCAAATGTTACCAAAGTGCTTCTCTCAGCCTGAAAAGGCTATTTAGACCCATTATATTTTTAAGAAAGTGGGTGTCAGTTTAGTCATAAGGAAGGCCTCTAGGCTCATGTATTGTGGATTGGGCTTCTATTTGGGCACTTTTAGCCAAGTCACACAGCCAGCAGCCACTAAGAATGTACTGGGAACCAGTTACAGTTAAACGTCACCAAAGTGCTTCTCTCAGCCTGAAAAGGCTATTTTGACCAATGAATTTTTAAAGAAAATGGGTGTCAGTTTTGTCATAAGGAAGGCATTTAGGCCCATGTATAGTGCATTGGGATTCTATTTGGAAACTTTTAGGTACAACACACAGTCACCAGCCACTCAGAAAGTACTGGGAACAAGTTACAGCCAAATGTTACCAAAGTGCTTCTCTCAGCCTGAAAAGGCTATTTAGACCCATTATATTTTTAAGAAAGTGGGTGTCAGTTTAGTCATAAGAAAGGCCTCTAGGCTCATGTATTGTGGATTAGGCTTCTATTTGGCCACTTTTAGACAAGTCACACAGTCAGCAGCCACTCAGAATGTACTGGGAACCAGTTACAGCCAAAAAGTCACCAAAGTGCTTCTCTCAGCCTGAAAAGGCTATTTTGACCAATGCATTTATAAAGAAAATTTGTGTCAGTTTTGTCATAAGGAAGGCATTTAGGCCCATTTATAGTGCATTGGGATTCTATTTGGGCACTTTTAGGTACAACACACAGTCACCAGCCACTCAGAAAGTACTGGGAACAAGTTACAGCCAAATGTTACCAGAGTGCTTCTCTCAGCCTGAAAAGGCTATTTAGACCCATTATATTTTTAAGAAAGTGGGTGTCAGTTTAGTCATAAGGAAGGCCTCTAGGCTCATGTATTGTGGATTGGGCTTCTATTTGGCCACTTTTAGACAAGTCACACAGTCAGCAGCCACTCTGAATGTACTGGGAACCAGTTACAGCCAAAAAGTCACCAAAGTGCTTCTCTCAGCCTGAAAAGGCTATTTTGACCAATGAATTTTTAAAGAAAATGGGTGTCAGTTTTGTCATAAGGAAGGCATTTAGGCCCATTTATAGTGCATTGGGATTCTATTTGGGCACTTTTAGGTACAACACACAGTCACCAGCCACTCAGAAAGTACTGGGAACAAGTTACAGCCAAATGTTACCAAAGTGCTTCTCTCAGCCTGAAAAGGCTATTTAGACCCATTATATTTTTAAGAAAGTGGGTGTCAGTTTAGTCATAAGGAAGGCCTCTAGGCTCATGTATTGTGGATTGGGCTTCTATTTGGCCACTTTTAGACAAGTCACACAGTCAGCAGCCACTCTGAATGTACTGGGAACCAGTTACAGCCAAAAAGTCACCAAAGTGCTTCTCTCAGCCTGAAAAGGCTATTTTGACCAATGAATTTTTAAAGAAAATGGGTGTCAGTTTTGTCATAAGGAAGGCATTTAGGCCCATTTATAGTGCATTGGGATTCTATTTGGGCACTTTTAGGTACAACACACAGTCACCAGCCACTCAGAAAGTACTGGGAACAAGTTACAGCCAAATGTTACCAAAGTGCTTCTCTCAGCCTGAAAAGGCTATTTAGACCCATTATATTTTTAAGAAAGTGGGTGTCAGTTTAGTCATAAGGAAGGCCTCTAGGCTCGTGTATTGTGGATTGGGCTTCTATTTGGGCACTTTTAGCCAAGTCACACAGCCAGCAGCCACTAAGAATGTACTGGGAACCAGTTACAGTTAAACGTCACCAAAGTGCTTCTCTCAGCCTGAAAAGGCTATTTTGACCAATGATTTTTTAAAGAAAATGGGTGTCAGTTTTGTCATAAGGAAGGCATTTAGGCTCATGTATAGTGCATTGGGATTCTATTTGGAAACTTTTAGGTACAACACACAGTCACCAGCCACTCAGAAAGTACTGGGAACAAGTTACAGCCAAATGTTACCAAAGTGCTTCTCTCAGCCTGAAAAGGCTATTTAGACCCATTATATTTTTAAGAAAGTGGGTGTCAGTTTAGTCATAAGAAAGGCCTCTAGGCTCATGTATTGTGGATTAGGCTTCTATTTGGCCACTTTTAGACAAGTCACACAGTCAGCAGCCACTCAGAATGTACTGGGAACCAGTTACAGCCAAAAAGTCACCAAAGTGCTTCTCTCAGCCTGAAAAGGCTATTTTGACCAATGCATTTATAAAGAAAATAAGTGTCAGTTTTGTCATAAGGAAGGCATTTAGGCCCATTTATAATGCATTGGGATTCTATTTGGGCACTTTTAGGTACAACACACAGTCACCAGCCACTCAGAAAGTACTGGGAACAAGTTACAGCCAAATGTTACCAGAGTGCTTCTCTCAGCCTGAAAAGGCTATTTAGACCCATTATATTTTTAAGAAAGTGGGTGTCAGTTTAGTCATAAGGAAGGCCTCTAGGCTCATGTATTGTGGATTGGGCTTCTATTTGGCCACTTTTAGACAAGTCACACAGTCAGCAGCCACTCTGAATGTACTGGGAACCAGTTACAGCCAAAAAGTCACCAAAGTGCTTCTCTCAGCCTGAAAAGGCTATTTTGACCAATGAATTTTTAAAGAAAATGGGTGTCAGTTTTGTCATAAGGAAGGCATTTAGGCCCATGTATAGTGCATTGGGATTCTATTTGGAAACTTTTAGGTACAACACACAGTCACCAGCCACTCAGAAAGTACTGGGAACAAGTTACAGCCAAATGTTACCAAAGTGCTTCTCTCAGCCTGAAAAGGCTATTTAGACCCATTATATTTTTAAGAAAGTGGGTGTCAGTTTAGTCATAAGGAAGGCATTTAGGCCCATGTATTGTGGATTGGGCTTCTATTTGGGCACTTTTAGCCAAGTCACACAGCCAGCAGCCACTAAGAATGTACTGGGAACCAGTTACAGTTAAACGTCACCAAAGTGCTTCTCTCAGCCTGAAAAGGCTATTTTGACCAATGATTTTTTAAAGAAAATGGGTGTCAGTTTTGTCATAAGGAAGGCATTTAGGCCCATGTATAGTGCATTGGGATTCTATTTGGGCACTTTTAGGTACAACACACAGTCACCAGCCACTCAGAAAGTACTGGGAACAAGTTACAGCCAAATGTTACCAAAGTGCTTCTCTCAGCCTGAAAAGGCTATTTAGACCCATTATATTTTTAAGAAAGTGGGTGTCAGTTTAGTCATAAGGAAGGCCTCTAGGCTCATGTATTGTGGATTGGGCTTCTATTTGGGCACTTTTAACCAAGTCACACAGCCAGCAGCCACTCTGAATGTACTGGGAACCAGTTACAGCCAAATGTCACCAAAGTGCTTCTCTCAGCCTGAAAAGGCTATTTTGACCAATGATTTTTTTAAAGAAAATGAGTGTCAGTTTTGTCATAAGGAAGGCATTTGGGCCCTTTTATAGTGCATTGGGATTCTATTTGGGCACTTTTAGGTACAACACACAGTCACCAGCCATTCAGATAGTACTGGGAACAAGTTACAGCCAAATGTTACCAAAGTGCTTCTCTCAGCCTGAAAAGGCTATTTAGACCCATTATATTTTTAAGACAGTGGGTATCAGTTTAGTCATAAGGAAGGCCTCTAGGCTCATGTATTGTGGATTGGGCTTCTATTTGGCCACTTTTAGACAAGTCACACAGTCAGCAGCCACTCAGAATGTACTGGGAACAAGTTACAGTTAAATGTCACCAAAGTGCTTCTCTCAGCCTGAAAAGGCTATTTTGACCAATGAATTTTTAAAGAAAATGGGTGTCAGTTTTGTCATAAGGAAGGCATTTAGGCCCATTTATAGTGCATTGGGATTCTATTTGGAAACTTTTAGGTACAACACACAGTCACCAGCCACTCAGAAAGTACTGGGAACAAGTTACAGCCAAATGTTACCAAAGTGCTTCTCTCAGCCTGAAAAGGCTATTTAGACCCATTATATTTTTAAGAAAGTGGGTGTCAGTTTAGTCATAGGGAAGGCCTCTAGGCTCATGTATTGTGGATTGGGCTTCTATTTGGCCACTTTTAGACAAGTCACACAGTCAGCAGCCACTCAGAATTTACTGGGAACAAGTTACAGTTAAATGTCACCAAAGTGCTTCTCTCAGCCTGAAAAGGCTATTTTGACCAATGAATTTTTAAAGAAAATGGGTGTCAGTTTTGTCATAAGGAAGGCATTTAGGCCCATTTATAGTGCATTGGGATTCTATTTGGGCACTTTTAGGTACAACACACAGTCACCAGCCACTCAGAAAGTACTGGGAACAAGTTACAGCCAAATGTTACCAAAGTGCTTCTCTCAGCCTGAAAAGGCTATTTAGACCCATTATATTTTTAAGAAAGTGGGTGTCAGTTTAGTCATAAGGAAGGCCTCTAGGCTCATGTATTGTGGATTGGGCTTCTATTTGGGCACTTTTAGCCAAGTCACACAGCCAGCAGCCACTAAGAATGTACTGGGAACCAGTTACAGTTAAACGTCACCAAAGTGCTTCTCTCAGCCTGAAAAGGCTATTTTGACCAATGCATTTATAAAGAAAATTTGTGTCAGTTTTGTCATAAGGAAGGCATTTAGGCCCATTTATAGTGCATTGGGATTCTATTTGGGCACTTTTAGGTACAACACACAGTCACCAGCCACTCAGAAAGTACTGGGAACAAGTTACAGCCAAATGTTACCAGAGTGCTTCTCTCAGCCTGAAAAGGCTATTTAGACCCATTATATTTTTAAGAAAGTGGGTGTCAGTTTAGTCATAAGGAAGGCCTCTAGGCTCATGTATTGTGGATTGGGCTTCAATTTGGCCACTTTTAGACAAGTCACACAGTCAGCAGCCACTCTGAATGTACTGGGAACCAGTTACAGCCAAAAAGTCACCAAAGTGCTTCTCTCAGCCTGAAAAGGCTATTTTGACCAATGAATTTTTAAAGAAAATGGGTGTCAGTTTTGTCATAAGGAAGGCATTTAGGCCCATTTATAGTGCATTGGGATTCTATTTGGGCACTTTTAGGTACAACACACAGTCACCAGCCACTCAGAAAGTACTGGGAACAAGTTACAGCCAAATGTTACCAAAGTGCTTCTCTCAGCCTGAAAAGGCTATTTAGACCCATTATATTTTTAAGAAAGTGGGTGTCAGTTTAGTCATAAGGAAGGCCTCTAGGCTCATGTATTGTGGATTGGGCTTCTATTTGGGCACTTTTAGCCAAGTCACACAGCCAGCAGCCACTAAGAATGTACTGGGAACCAGTTACAGTTAAACGTCACCAAAGTGCTTCTCTCAGCCTGAAAAGGCTATTTTGACCAATGATTTTTTAAAGAAAATGGGTGTCAGTTTTGTCATAAGGAAGGCATTTAGGCCCATGTATAGTGCATTGGGATTCTATTTGGAAACTTTTAGGTACAACACACAGTCACCAGCCACTCAGAAAGTACTGGGAACAAGTTACAGCCAAATGTTACCAAAGTGCTTCTCTCAGCCTGAAAAGGCTATTTAGACCCATTATATTTTTAAGAAAGTGGGTGTCAGTTTAGTCATAAGAAAGGCCTCTAGGCTCATATATTGTGGATTAGGCTTCTATTTGGCCACTTTTAGACAAGTCACACAGTCAGCAGCCACTCAGAATGTACTGGGAACCAGTTACAGCCAAAAAGTCACCAAAGTGCTTCTCTCAGCCTGAAAAGGCTATTTTGACCAATGCATTTATAAAGAAAATTTGTGTCAGTTTTGTCATAAGGAAGGCATTTAGGCCCATTTATAGTGCATTGGGATTCTATTTGGGCACTTTTAGGTACAACACACAGTCACCAGCCACTCAGAAAGTACTGGGAACAAGTTACAGCCAAATGTTACCAGAGTGCTTCTCTCAGCCTGAAAAGGCTATTTAGACCCATTATATTTTTAAGAAAGTGGGTGTCAGTTTAGTCATAAGGAAGGCCTCTAGGCTCATGTATTGTGGATTGGGCTTCTATTTGGCCACTTTTAGACAAGTCACACAGTCAGCAGCCACTCTGAATGTACTGGGAACCAGTTACAGCCAAAAAGTCACCAAAGTGCTTCTCTCAGCCTGAAAAGGCTATTTTGACCAATGAATTTTTAAAGAAAATGGGTGTCAGTTTTGTCATAAGGAAGGCATTTAGGCCCATTTATAGTGCATTGGGATTCTATTTGGGCACTTTTAGGTACAACACACAGTCACCAGCCACTCAGAAAGTACTGGGAACAAGTTACAGCCAAATGTTACCAAAGTGCTTCTCTCAGCCTGAAAAGGCTATTTAGACCCATTATATTTTTAAGAAAGTGGGTGTCAGTTTAGTCATAAGTAAGGCCTCTAGGCTCATGTATTGTGGATTGGGCTTCTATTTGGGCACTTTTAGCCAAGTCACACAGCCAGCAGCCACTAAGAATGTACTGGGAACCAGTTACAGTTAAACGTCACCAAAGTGCTTCTCTCAGCCTGAAAAGGCTATTTTGACCAATGATTTTTTAAAGAAAATGGGTGTCAGTTTTGTCATAAGGAAGGCATTCAGGCCCATGTATAGTGCATTGGGATTCTATTTGGAAACTTTTAGGTACAACACACAGTCACCAGCCACTCAGAAAGTACTGGGAACAAGTTACAGCCAAATGTTACCAAAGTGCTTCTCTCAGCCTGAAAAGGCTATTTAGACCCATTATATTTTTAAGAAAGTGGGTGTCAGTTTAGTCATAAGAAAGGCCTCTAGGCTCATGTATTGTGGATTAGGCTTCTATTTGGCCACTTTTAGACAAGTCACACAGTCAGCAGCCACTCAGAATGTACTGGGAACCAGTTATAGCCAAAAAGTCACCAAAGTGCTTCTCTCAGCCTGAAAAGGCTATTTTGACCAATGCATTTATAAAGAAAATGTGTGTCAGTTTTGTCATAAGGAAGGCATTTAGGCCCATTTATAATGCATTGGGATTCTATTTGGGCACTTTTAGGTACAACACACAGTCACCAGCCACTCAGAAAGTACTGGGAACAAGTTACAGCCAAATGTTACCAAAGTGCTTCTCTCAGCCTGAAAAGGCTATTTAGACCCATTATATTTTTAAGAAAGTGGGTGTCAGTTTAGTCATAAGGAAGGCCTCTAGGCTCATGTATTGTGGATTGGGCTTCTATTTGGCCACTTTTAGACAAGTCACACAGTCAGCAGCCACTCTGAATGTACTGGGAACCAGTTACAGCCAAAAAGTCACCAAAGTGCTTCTCTCAGCCTGAAAAGGCTATTTTGACCAATGAATTTTTAAAGAAAGTGGGTGTCAGTTTAGTCATAAGGAAGGCCTCTAGGCTCATGTATTGTGGATTGGGCTTCTATTTGGGCACTTTTAGCCAAGTCACACAGCCAGCAGCCACTAAGAATGTACTGGGAACCAGTTACAGTTAAACGTCACCAAAGTGCTTCTCTCAGCCTGAAAAGGCTATTTTGACCAATGATTTTTTAAAGAAAATGGGTGTCAGTTTTGTCATAAGGAAGGCATTTAGGCCCATGTATAGTGCATTGGGATTCTATTTGGAAACTTTTAGGTACAACACACAGTCACCAGCCACTCAGAAAGTACTGGGAACAAGTTACAGCCAAATGTTACCAAAGTGCTTCTCTCAGCCTGAAAAGGCTATTTAGACCCATTATATTTTTAAGAAAGTGGGTGTCAGTTTAGTCATAAGAAAGGCCTCTAGGCTCATGTATTGTGGATTAGGCTTCTATTTGGCCACTTTTAGACAAGTCACACAGTCAGCAGCCACTCAGAATGTACTGGGAACCAGTTACAGCCAAAAAGTCACCAAAGTGCTTCTCTCAGCCTGAAAAGGCTATTTTGACCAATGCATTTATAAAGAAAATTTGTGTCAGTTTTGTCATAAGGAAGGCATTTAGGCCCATTTATAGTGCATTGGGATTCTATTTGGGCACTTTTAGGTACAACACACAGTCACCAGCCACTCAGAAAGTACTGGGAACAAGTTACAGCCAAATGTTACCAGAGTGCTTCTCTCAGCCTGAAAAGGCTATTTAGACCCATTATATTTTTAAGAAAGTGGGTGTCAGTTTAGTCATAAGGAAGGCCTCTAGGCTCATGTATTGTGGATTGGGCTTCTATTTGGCCACTTTTAGACAAGTCACACAGTCAGCAGCCACTCTGAATGTACTGGGAACCAGTTACAGCCAAAAAGTCACCAAAGTGCTTCTCTCAGCCTGAAAAGGCTATTTTGACCAATGAATTTTTAAAGAAAATGGGTGTCAGTTTTGTCATAAGGAAGGCATTTAGGCCCATTTATAGTGCATTGGGATTCTATTTGGGCACTTTTAGGTACAACACACAGTCACCAGCCACTCAGAAAGTACTGGGAACAAGTTACAGCCAAATGTTACCAAAGTGCTTCTCTCAGCCTGAAAAGGCTATTTAGACCCATTATATTTTTAAGAAAGTGGGTGTCAGTTTAGTCATAAGGAAGGCCTCTAGGCTCATGTATTGTGGATTGGGCTTCTATTTGGGCACTTTTAGCCAAGTCACACAGCCAGCAGCCACTAAGAATGTACTGGGAACCAGTTACAGTTAAACGTCACCAAAGTGCTTCTCTCAGCCTGAAAAGGCTATTTTGACCAATGATTTTTTAAAGAAAATGGGTGTCAGTTTTGTCATAAGGAAGGCATTTAGGCCCATGTATAGTGCATTGGGATTCTATTTGGAAACTTTTAGGTACAACACACAGTCACCAGCCACTCAGAAAGTACTGGGAACAAGTTACAGCCAAATGTTACCAAAGTGCTTCTCTCAGCCTGAAAAGGCTATTTAGACCCATTATATTTTTAAGAAAGTGGGTGTCAGTTTAGTCATAAGAAAGGCCTCTAGGCTCATATATTGTGGATTAGGCTTCTATTTGGCCACTTTTAGACAAGTCACACAGTCAGCAGCCACTCAGAATGTACTGGGAACCAGTTACAGCCAAAAAGTCACCAAAGTGCTTCTCTCAGCCTGAAAAGGCTATTTTGACCAATGCATTTATAAAGAAAATTTGTGTCAGTTTTGTCATAAGGAAGGCATTTAGGCCCATTTATAGTGCATTGGGATTCTATTTGGGCACTTTTAGGTACAGCACACAGTCACCAGCCACTCAGAAAGTACTGGGAACAAGTTACAGCCAAATGTTACCAGAGTGCTTCTCTCAGCCTGAAAAGGCTATTTAGACCCATTATATTTTTAAGAAAGTGGGTGTCAGTTTAGTCATAAGGAAGGCCTCTAGGCTCATGTATTGTGGATTGGGCTTCTATTTGGCCACTTTTAGACAAGTCACACAGTCAGCAGCCACTCTGAATGTACTGGGAACCAGTTACAGCCAAAAAGTCACCAAAGTGCTTCTCTCAGCCTGAAAAGGCTATTTTGACCAATGAATTTTTAAAGAAAATGGGTGTCAGTTTTGTCATAAGGAAGGCATTTAGGCCCATTTATAGTGCATTGGGATTCTATTTGGGCACTTTTAGGTACAACACACAGTCACCAGCCACTCAGAAAGTACTGGGAACAAGTTACAGCCAAATGTTACCAAAGTGCTTCTCTCAGCCTGAAAAGGCTATTTAGACCCATTATATTTTTAAGAAAGTGGGTGTCAGTTTAGTCATAAGGAAGGCCTCTAGGCTCATGTATTGTGGATTGGGCTTCTATTTGGGCACTTTTAGCCAAGTCACACAGCCAGCAGCCACTAAGAATGTACTGGGAACCAGTTACAGTTAAACGTCACCAAAGTGCTTCTCTCAGCCTGAAAAGGCTATTTTGACCAATGATTTTTTAAAGAAAATGGGTGTCAGTTTTGTCATAAGGAAGGCATTTAGGCCCATGTATAGTGCATTGGGATTCTATTTGGAAACTTTTAGGTACAACACACAGTCACCAGCCACTCAGAAAGTACTGGGAACAAGTTACAGCCAAATGTTACCAAAGTGCTTCTCTCAGCCTGAAAAGGCTATTTAGACCCATTATATTTTTAAGAAAGTGGGTGTCAGTTTAGTCATAAGAAAGGCCTCTAGGCTCATGTATTGTGGATTAGGCTTCTATTTGGCCACTTTTAGACAAGTCACACAGTCAGCAGCCACTCAGAATGTACTGGGAACCAGTTACAGCCAAAAAGTCACCAAAGTGCTTCTCTCAGCCTGAAAAGGCTATTTTGACAAATGCTTTTATAAAGAAAATGTGTGTCAGTTTTGTCATAAGGAAGGCATTTAGGCCCATTTATAATGCATTGGGATTCTATTTGGGCACTTTTAGGTACAACACACAGTCACCAGCCACTCAGAAAGTACTGGGAACAAGTTACAGCCAAATGTTACCAAAGTGCTTCTCTCAGCCTGAAAAGGCTATTTAGACCCATTATATTTTTAAGAAAGTGGGTGTCAGTTTAGTCATAAGGAAGGCCTCTAGGCTCATGTATTGTGGATTGGGCTTCTATTTGGCCACTTTTAGACAAGTCACACAGTCAGCAGCCACTCTGAATGTACTGGGAACCAGTTACAGCCAAAAAGTCACCAAAGTGCTTCTCTCAGCCTGAAAAGGCTATTTTGACCAATGAATTTTTAAAGAAAATGGGTGTCAGTTTTGTCATAAGGAAGGCATTTAGGCCCATTTATAGTGCATTGGGATTCTATTTGGGCACTTTTAGGTACAACACACAGTCACCAGCCACTCAGAAAGTACTGGGAACAAGTTACAGCCAAATGTTACCAAAGTGCTTCTCTCAGCCTGAAAAGGCTATTTAGACCCATTATATTTTTAAGAAAGTGGGTGTCAGTTTAGTCATAAGGAAGGCCTCTAGGCTCATGTATTGTGGATTGGGCTTCTATTTGGGCACTTTTAGCCAAGTCACACAGCCAGCAGCCACTCAGAATGTACTGGGAACCAGTTACAGTTAAACGTCACCAAAGTGCTTCTCTCAGCCTGAAAAGGCTATTTTGACCAATGATTTTTTAAAGAAAATGGGTGTCAGTTTTGTCATAAGGAAGGCATTTAGGCCCATGTATAGTGCATTGGGATTCTATTTGGAAACTTTTAGGTACAACACACAGTCACCAGCCACTCAGAAAGTACTGGGAACAAGTTACAGCCAAATGTTACCAAAGTGCTTCTCTCAGCCTGAAAAGGCTATTTAGACCCATTATATTTTTAAGAAAGTGGGTGTCAGTTTAGTCATAAGGAAGGCATTTAGGCCCATGTATTGTGGATTGGGCTTCTATTTGGGCACTTTTAGCCAAGTCACACAGCCAGCAGCCACTAAGAATGTACTGGGAACCAGTTACAGTTAAACGTCACCAAAGTGCTTCTCTCAGCCTGAAAAGGCTATTTTGACCAATGATTTTTTAAAGAAAATGGGTGTCAGTTTTGTCATAAGGAAGGCATTTAGGCCCATGTATAGTGCATTGGGATTCTATTTGGAAACTTTTAGGTACAACACACAGTCACCAGCCACTCAGAAAGTATTGGGAACAAGTTACAGCCAAATGTTACCAAAGTGCTTCTCTCAGCCTGAAAAGGCTATTTAGACCCATTATATTTTTAAGAAAGTGGGTGTCAGTTTAGTCATAAGGAAGGCCTCTAGGCTCATGTATTGTGGATTGGGCTTCTATTTGGGCACTTTTAACCAAGTCACACAGCCAGCAGCCACTCTGAATGTACTGGGAACCAGTTACAGCCAAATGTCACCAAAGTGCTTCTCTCAGCCTGAAAAGGCTATTTTGACCAATGATTTTTTTAAAGAAAATGAGTGTCAGTTTTGTCATAAGGAAGGCATTTGGGCCCTTTTATAGTGCATTGGGATTCTATTTGGGCACTTTTAGGTACAACACACAGTCACCAGCCATTCAGATAGTACTGGGAACAAGTTACAGCCAAATGTTACCAAAGTGCTTCTCTCAGCCTGAAAAGGCTATTTAGACCCATTATATTTTTAAGACAGTGGGTATCAGTTTAGTCATAAGGAAGGCCTCTAGGCTCATGTATTGTGGATTGGGCTTCTATTTGGCCACTTTTAGACAAGTCACACAGTCAGCAGCCACTCAGAATGTACTGGGAACAAGTTACAGTTAAATGTCACCAAAGTGCTTCTCTCAGCCTGAAAAGGCTATTTTGACCAATGAATTTTTAAAGAAAATGGGTGTCAGTTTTGTCATAAGGAAGGCATTTAGGCCCATTTATAGTGCATTGGGATTCTATTTGGAAACTTTTAGGTACAACACACAGTCACCAGCCACTCAGAAAGTACTGGGAACAAGTTACAGCCAAATGTTACCAAAGTGCTTCTCTCAGCCTGAAAAGGCTATTTAGACCCATTATATTTTTAAGAAAGTGGGTGTCAGTTTAGTCATAGGGAAGGCCTCTAGGCTCATGTATTGTGGATTGGGCTTCTATTTGGCCACTTTTAGACAAGTCACACAGTCAGCAGCCACTCAGAATTTACTGGGAACAAGTTACAGTTAAATGTCACCAAAGTGCTTCTCTCAGCCTGAAAAGGCTATTTTGACCAATTAATTTTTAAAGAAAATGGGTGTCAGTTTTGTCATAAGGAAGGCATTTAGGCCCATTTATAGTGCATTGGGATTCTATTTGGGCACTTTTAGGTACAACACACAGTCACCAGCCACTCAGAAAGTACTGGGAACAAGTTACAGCCAAATGTTACCAAAGTGCTTCTCTCAGCCTGAAAAGGCTATTTAGACCCATTATATTTTTAAGAAAGTGGGTGTCAGTTTAGTCATAAGGAAGGCCTCTAGGCTCATGTATTGTGGATTGGGCTTCTATTTGGGCACTTTTAGCCAAGTCACACAGCCAGCAGCCACTCAGAATGTACTGGGAACCAGTTACAGTTAAACGTCACCAAAGTGCTTCTCTCAGCCTGAAAAGGCTATTTTGACCAATGAATTTTTAAAGAAAATGGGTGTCAGTTTTGTCATAAGGAAGGCATTTAGGCCCATGTATAGTGCATTGGGATTCTATTTGGAAACTTTTAGGTACAACACACAGTCACCAGCCACTCAGAAAGTACTGGGAACAAGTTACAGCCAAATGTTACCAAAGTGCTTCTCTCAGCCTGAAAAGGCTATTTAGACCCATTATATTTTTAAGAAAGTGGGTGTCAGTTTAGTCATAAGGAAGGCATTTAGGCCCATGTATTGTGGATTGGGCTTCTATTTGGGCACTTTTAGCCAAGTCACACAGCCAGCAGCCACTAAGAATGTACTGGGAACCAGTTACAGTTAAACGTCACCAAAGTGCTTCTCTCAGCCTGAAAAGGCTATTTTGACCAATGATTTTTTAAAGAAAATGGGTGTCAGTTTTGTCATAAGGAAGGCATTTAGGCCCATGTATAGTGCATTGGGATTCTATTTGGAAACTTTTAGGTACAACACACAGTCACCAGCCACTCAGAAAGTATTGGGAACAAGTTACAGCCAAATGTTACCAAAGTGCTTCTCTCAGCCTGAAAAGGCTATTTAGACCCATTATATTTTTAAGAAAGTGGGTGTCAGTTTAGTCATAAGGAAGGCCTCTAGGCTCATGTATTGTGGATTGGGCTTCTATTTGGGCACTTTTAACCAAGTCACACAGCCAGCAGCCACTCTGAATGTACTGGGAACCAGTTACAGCCAAATGTCACCAAAGTGCTTCTCTCAGCCTGAAAAGGCTATTTTGACCAATGATTTTTTTAAAGAAAATGAGTGTCAGTTTTGTCATAAGGAAGGCATTTGGGCCCTTTTATAGTGCATTGGGATTCTATTTGGGCACTTTTAGGTACAACACACAGTCACCAGCCATTCAGATAGTACTGGGAACAAGTTACAGCCAAATGTTACCAAAGTGCTTCTCTCAGCCTGAAAAGGCTATTTAGACCCATTATATTTTTAAGACAGTGGGTATCAGTTTAGTCATAAGGAAGGCCTCTAGGCTCATGTATTGTGGATTGGGCTTCTATTTGGCCACTTTTAGACAAGTCACACAGTCAGCAGCCACTCAGAATGTACTGGGAACAAGTTACAGTTAAATGTCACCAAAGTGCTTCTCTCAGCCTGAAAAGGCTATTTTGACCAATGAATTTTTAAAGAAAATGGGTGTCAGTTTTGTCATAAGGAAGGCATTTAGGCCCATTTATAGTGCATTGGGATTCTATTTGGAAACTTTTAGGTACAACACACAGTCACCAGCCACTCAGAAAGTACTGGGAACAAGTTACAGCCAAATGTTACCAAAGTGCTTCTCTCAGCCTGAAAAGGCTATTTAGACCCATTATATTTTTAAGAAAGTGGGTGTCAGTTTAGTCATAGGGAAGGCCTCTAGGCTCATGTATTGTGGATTGGGCTTCTATTTGGCCACTTTTAGACAAGTCACACAGTCAGCAGCCACTCAGAATTTACTGGGAACAAGTTACAGTTAAATGTCACCAAAGTGCTTCTCTCAGCCTGAAAAGGCTATTTTGACCAATTAATTTTTAAAGAAAATGGGTGTCAGTTTTGTCATAAGGAAGGCATTTAGGCCCATTTATAGTGCATTGGGATTCTATTTGGGCACTTTTAGGTACAACACACAGTCACCAGCCACTCAGAAAGTACTGGGAACAAGTTACAGCCAAATGTTACCAAAGTGCTTCTCTCAGCCTGAAAAGGCTATTTAGACCCATTATATTTTTAAGAAAGTGGGTGTCAGTTTAGTCATAAGAAAGGCCTCTAGGCTCATGTATTGTGGATTAGGCTTCTATTTGGCCACTTTTAGACAAGTCACACAGTCAGCAGCCACTCAGAATGTACTGGGAACCAGTTACAGCCAAAAAGTCACCAAAGTGCTTCTCTCAGCCTGAAAAGGCTATTTTGACCAATGCATTTATAAAGAAAATGTGTGTCAGTTTTGTCATAAGGAAGGCATTTAGGCCCATTTATAATGCATTGGGATTCTATTTGGGCACTTTTAGGTACAACACACAGTCACCAGCCACTCAGAAAGTACTGGGAACAAGTTACAGCCAAATGTTACCAAAGTGCTTCTCTCAGCCTGAAAAGGCTATTTAGACCCATTATATTTTTAAGAAAGTGGGTGTCAGTTTAGTCATAAGGAAGGCCTCTAGGCTCATGTATTGTGGATTGGGCTTCTATTTGGCCACTTTTAGACAAGTCACACAGTCAGCAGCCACTCTGAATGTACTGGGAACCAGTTACAGCCAAAAAGTCACCAAAGTGCTTCTCTCAGCCTGAAAAGGCTATTTTGACCAATGAATTTTTAAAGAAAATGGGTGTCAGTTTTGTCATAAGGAAGGCATTTAGGCCCATTTATAGTGCATTGGGATTCTATTTGGGCACTTTTAGGTACAACACACAGTCACCAGCCACTCAGAAAGTACTGGGAACAAGTTACAGCCAAATGTTACCAAAGTGCTTCTCTCAGCCTGAAAAGGCTATTTAGACCCATTATATTTTTAAGAAAGTGGGTGTCAGTTTAGTCATAAGGAAGGCCTCTAGGCTCATGTATTGTGGATTGGGCTTCTATTTGGGCACTTTTAGCCAAGTCACACAGCCAGCAGCCACTCAGAATGTACTGGGAACCAGTTACAGTTAAACGTCACCAAAGTGCTTCTCTCAGCCTGAAAAGGCTATTTTGACCAATGATTTTTTAAAGAAAATGGGTGTCAGTTTTGTCATAAGGAAGGCATTTAGGCCCATGTATAGTGCATTGGGATTCTATTTGGAAACTTTTAGGTACAACACACAGTCACCAGCCACTCAGAAAGTACTGGGAACAAGTTACAGCCAAATGTTACCAAAGTGCTTCTCTCAGCCTGAAAAGGCTATTTAGACCCATTATATTTTTAAGAAAGTGGGTGTCAGTTTAGTCATAAGGAAGGCCTCTAGGCTCATGTATTGTGGATTAGGCTTCTATTTGGCCACTTTTAGACAAGTCACACAGTCAGCAGCCACTCAGAATGTACTGGGAACCAGTTACAGCCAAAAAGTCACCAAAGTGCTTCTCTCAGCCTGAAAAGGCTATTTTGACCAATGCATTTATAAAGAAAATTTGTGTCAGTTTTGTCATAAGGAAGGCATTTAGGCCCATTTATAGTGCATTGGGATTCTATTTGGGCACTTTTAGGTACAACACACAGTCACCAGCCACTCAGAAAGTACTGGGAACAAGTTACAGCCAAATGTTACCAGAGTGCTTCTCTCAGCCTGAAAAGGCTATTTAGACCCATTATATTTTTAAGAAAGTGGGTGTCAGTTTAGTCATAAGGAAGGCCTCTAGGCTCATGTATTGTGGATTGGGCTTCTATTTGGCCACTTTTAGACAAGTCACACAGTCAGCAGCCACTCTGAATGTACTGGGAACCAGTTACAGCCAAAAAGTCACCAAAGTGCTTCTCTCAGCCTGAAAAGGCTATTTTGACCAATGAATTTTTAAAGAAAATGGGTGTCAGTTTTGTCATAAGGAAGGCATTTAGGCCCATTTATAGTGCATTGGGATTCTATTTGGGCACTTTTAGGTACAACACACAGTCACCAGCCACTCAGAAAGTACTGGGAACAAGTTACAGCCAAATGTTACCAAAGTGCTTCTCTCAGCCTGAAAAGGCTATTTAGACCCATTATATTTTTAAGAAAGTGGGTGTCAGTTTAGTCATAAGTAAGGCCTCTAGGCTCATGTATTGTGGATTGGGCTTCTATTTGGGCACTTTTAGCCAAGTCACACAGCCAGCAGCCACTAAGAATGTACTGGGAACCAGTTACAGTTAAACGTCACCAAAGTGCTTCTCTCAGCCTGAAAAGGCTATTTTGACCAATGATTTTTTAAAGAAAATGGGTGTCAGTTTTGTCATAAGGAAGGCATTCAGGCCCATGTATAGTGCATTGGGATTCTATTTGGAAACCTTTAGGTACAACACACAGTCACCAGCCACTCAGAAAGTACTGGGAACAAGTTACAGCCAAATGTTACCAAAGTGCTTCTCTCAGCCTGAAAAGGCTATTTAGACCCATTATATTTTTAAGAAAGTGGGTGTCAGTTTAGTCATAAGAAAGGCCTCTAGGCTCATGTATTGTGGATTAGGCTTCTATTTGGCCACTTTTAGACAAGTCACACAGTCAGCAGCCACTCAGAATGTACTGGGAACCAGTTATAGCCAAAAAGTCACCAAAGTGCTTCTCTCAGCCTGAAAAGGCTATTTTGACCAATGCATTTATAAAGAAAATGTGTGTCAGTTTTGTCATAAGGAAGGCATTTAGGCCCATTTATAATGCATTGGGATTCTATTTGGGCACTTTTAGGTACAACACACAGTCACCAGCCACTCAGAAAGTACTGGGAACAAGTTACAGCCAAATGTTACCAAAGTGCTTCTCTCAGCCTGAAAAGGCTATTTAGACCCATTATATTTTTAAGAAAGTGGGTGTCAGTTTAGTCATAAGAAAGGCCTCTAGGCTCATATATTGTGGATTAGGCTTCTATTTGGCCACTTTTAGACAAGTCACACAGTCAGCAGCCACTCAGAATGTACTGGGAACCAGTTACAGCCAAAAAGTCACCAAAGTGCTTCTCTCAGCCTGAAAAGGCTATTTTGACCAATGCATTTATAAAGAAAATTTGTGTCAGTTTTGTCATAAGGAAGGCATTTAGGCCCATTTATAGTGCATTGGGATTCTATTTGGGCACTTTTAGGTACAACACACAGTCACCAGCCACTCAGAAAGTACTGGGAACAAGTTACAGCCAAATGTTACCAGAGTGCTTCTCTCAGCCTGAAAAGGCTATTTAGACCCATTATATTTTTAAGAAAGTGGGTGTCAGTTTAGTCATAAGGAAGGCCTCTAGGCTCATGTATTGTGGATTGGGCTTCTATTTGGCCACTTTTAGACAAGTCACACAGTCAGCAGCCACTCTGAATGTACTGGGAACCAGTTACAGCCAAAAAGTCACCAAAGTGCTTCTCTCAGCCTGAAAAGGCTATTTTGACCAATGAATTTTTAAAGAAAATGGGTGTCAGTTTTGTCATAAGGAAGGCATTTAGGCCCATTTATAGTGCATTGGGATTCTATTTGGGCACTTTTAGGTACAACACACAGTCACCAGCCACTCAGAAAGTACTGGGAACAAGTTACAGCCAAATGTTACCAAAGTGCTTCTCTCAGCCTGAAAAGGCTATTTAGACCCATTATATTTTTAAGAAAGTGGGTGTCAGTTTAGTCATAAGTAAGGCCTCTAGGCTCATGTATTGTGGATTGGGCTTCTATTTGGGCACTTTTAGCCAAGTCACACAGCCAGCAGCCACTAAGAATGTACTGGGAACCAGTTACAGTTAAACGTCACCAAAGTGCTTCTCTCAGCCTGAAAAGGCTATTTTGACCAATGATTTTTTAAAGAAAATGGGTGTCAGTTTTGTCATAAGGAAGGCATTCAGGCCCATGTATAGTGCATTGGGATTCTATTTGGAAACTTTTAGGTACAACACACAGTCACCAGCCACTCAGAAAGTACTGGGAACAAGTTACAGCCAAATGTTACCAAAGTGCTTCTCTCAGCCTGAAAAGGCTATTTAGACCCATTATATTTTTAAGAAAGTGGGTGTCAGTTTAGTCATAAGAAAGGCCTCTAGGCTCATGTATTGTGGATTAGGCTTCTATTTGGCCACTTTTAGACAAGTCACACAGTCAGCAGCCACTCAGAATGTACTGGGAACCAGTTATAGCCAAAAAGTCACCAAAGTGCTTCTCTCAGCCTGAAAAGGCTATTTTGACCAATGCATTTATAAAGAAAATGTGTGTCAGTTTTGTCATAAGGAAGGCATTTAGGCCCATTTATAATGCATTGGGATTCTATTTGGGCACTTTTAGGTACAACACACAGTCACCAGCCACTCAGAAAGTACTGGGAACAAGTTACAGCCAAATGTTACCAAAGTGCTTCTCTCAGCCTGAAAAGGCTATTTAGACCCATTATATTTTTAAGAAAGTGGGTGTCAGTTTAGTCATAAGGAAGGCCTCTAGGCTCATGTATTGTGGATTGGGCTTCTATTTGGCCACTTTTAGACAAGTCACACAGTCAGCAGCCACTCTGAATGTACTGGGAACCAGTTACAGCCAAAAAGTCACCAAAGTGCTTCTCTCAGCCTGAAAAGGCTATTTTGACCAATGAATTTTTAAAGAAAGTGGGTGTCAGTTTAGTCATAAGGAAGGCCTCTAGGCTCATGTATTGTGGATTGGGCTTCTATTTGGGCACTTTTAGCCAAGTCACACAGCCAGCAGCCACTAAGAATGTACTGGGAACCAGTTACAGTTAAACGTCACCAAAGTGCTTCTCTCAGCCTGAAAAGGCTATTTTGACCAATGATTTTTTAAAGAAAATGGGTGTCAGTTTTGTCATAAGGAAGGCATTTAGGCCCATGTATAGTGCATTGGGATTCTATTTGGAAACTTTTAGGTACAACACACAGTCACCAGCCACTCAGAAAGTACTGGGAACAAGTTACAGCCAAATGTTACCAAAGTGCTTCTCTCAGCCTGAAAAGGCTATTTAGACCCATTATATTTTTAAGAAAGTGGGTGTCAGTTTAGTCATAAGAAAGGCCTCTAGGCTCATGTATTGTGGATTAGGCTTCTATTTGGCCACTTTTAGACAAGTCACACAGTCAGCAGCCACTCAGAATGTACTGGGAACCAGTTACAGCCAAAAAGTCACCAAAGTGCTTCTCTCAGCCTGAAAAGGCTATTTTGACCAATGCATTTATAAAGAAAATTTGTGTCAGTTTTGTCATAAGGAAGGCATTTAGGCCCATTTATAGTGCATTGGGATTCTATTTGGGCACTTTTAGGTACAACACACAGTCACCAGCCACTCAGAAAGTACTGGGAACAAGTTACAGCCAAATGTTACCAGAGTGCTTCTCTCAGCCTGAAAAGGCTATTTAGACCCATTATATTTTTAAGAAAGTGGGTGTCAGTTTAGTCATAAGGAAGGCCTCTAGGCTCATGTATTGTGGATTGGGCTTCTATTTGGCCACTTTTAGACAAGTCACACAGTCAGCAGCCACTCTGAATGTACTGGGAACCAGTTACAGCCAAAAAGTCACCAAAGTGCTTCTCTCAGCCTGAAAAGGCTATTTTGACCAATGAATTTTTAAAGAAAATGGGTGTCAGTTTTGTCATAAGGAAGGCATTTAGGCCCATTTATAGTGCATTGGGATTCTATTTGGGCACTTTTAGGTACAACACACAGTCACCAGCCACTCAGAAAGTACTGGGAACAAGTTACAGCCAAATGTTACCAAAGTGCTTCTCTCAGCCTGAAAAGGCTATTTAGACCCATTATATTTTTAAGAAAGTGGGTGTCAGTTTAGTCATAAGGAAGGCCTCTAGGCTCATGTATTGTGGATTGGGCTTCTATTTGGGCACTTTTAGCCAAGTCACACAGCCAGCAGCCACTAAGAATGTACTGGGAACCAGTTACAGTTAAACGTCACCAAAGTGCTTCTCTCAGCCTGAAAAGGCTATTTTGACCAATGATTTTTTAAAGAAAATGGGTGTCAGTTTTGTCATAAGGAAGGCATTTAGGCCCATGTATAGTGCATTGGGATTCTATTTGGAAACTTTTAGGTACAACACACAGTCACCAGCCACTCAGAAAGTACTGGGAACAAGTTACAGCCAAATGTTACCAAAGTGCTTCTCTCAGCCTGAAAAGGCTATTTAGACCCATTATATTTTTAAGAAAGTGGGTGTCAGTTTAGTCATAAGAAAGGCCTCTAGGCTCATATATTGTGGATTAGGCTTCTATTTGGCCACTTTTAGACAAGTCACACAGTCAGCAGCCACTCAGAATGTACTGGGAACCAGTTACAGCCAAAAAGTCACCAAAGTGCTTCTCTCAGCCTGAAAAGGCTATTTTGACCAATGCATTTATAAAGAAAATTTGTGTCAGTTTTGTCATAAGGAAGGCATTTAGGCCCATTTATAGTGCATTGGGATTCTATTTGGGCACTTTTAGGTACAACACACAGTCACCAGCCACTCAGAAAGTACTGGGAACAAGTTACAGCCAAATGTTACCAGAGTGCTTCTCTCAGCCTGAAAAGGCTATTTAGACCCATTATATTTTTAAGAAAGTGGGTGTCAGTTTAGTCATAAGGAAGGCCTCTAGGCTCATGTATTGTGGATTGGGCTTCTATTTGGCCACTTTTAGACAAGTCACACAGTCAGCAGCCACTCTGAATGTACTGGGAACCAGTTACAGCCAAAAAGTCACCAAAGTGCTTCTCTCAGCCTGAAAAGGCTATTTTGACCAATGAATTTTTAAAGAAAATGGGTGTCAGTTTTGTCATAAGGAAGGCATTTAGGCCCATTTATAGTGCATTGGGATTCTATTTGGGCACTTTTAGGTACAACACACAGTCACCAGCCACTCAGAAAGTACTGGGAACAAGTTACAGCCAAATGTTACCAAAGTGCTTCTCTCAGCCTGAAAAGGCTATTTAGACCCATTATATTTTTAAGAAAGTGGGTGTCAGTTTAGTCATAAGGAAGGCCTCTAGGCTCATGTATTGTGGATTGGGCTTCTATTTGGGCACTTTTAGCCAAGTCACACAGCCAGCAGCCACTAAGAATGTACTGGGAACCAGTTACAGTTAAACGTCACCAAAGTGCTTCTCTCAGCCTGAAAAGGCTATTTTGACCAATGATTTTTTAAAGAAAATGGGTGTCAGTTTTGTCATAAGGAAGGCATTTAGGCCCATGTATAGTGCATTGGGATTCTATTTGGAAACTTTTAGGTACAACACACAGTCACCAGCCACTCAGAAAGTACTGGGAACAAGTTACAGCCAAATGTTACCAAAGTGCTTCTCTCAGCCTGAAAAGGCTATTTAGACCCATTATATTTTTAAGAAAGTGGGTGTCAGTTTAGTCATAAGAAAGGCCTCTAGGCTCATGTATTGTGGATTAGGCTTCTATTTGGCCACTTTTAGACAAGTCACACAGTCAGCAGCCACTCAGAATGTACTGGGAACCAGTTACAGCCAAAAAGTCACCAAAGTGCTTCTCTCAGCCTGAAAAGGCTATTTTGACCAATGCTTTTATAAAGAAAATGTGTGTCAGTTTTGTCATAAGGAAGGCATTTAGGCCCATTTATAATGCATTGGGATTCTATTTGGGCACTTTTAGGTACAACACACAGTCACCAGCCACTCAGAAAGTACTGGGAACAAGTTACAGCCAAATGTTACCAAAGTGCTTCTCTCAGCCTGAAAAGGCTATTTAGACCCATTATATTTTTAAGAAAGTGGGTGTCAGTTTAGTCATAAGGAAGGCCTCTAGGCTCATGTATTGTGGATTGGGCTTCTATTTGGCCACTTTTAGACAAGTCACACAGTCAGCAGCCACTCTGAATGTACTGGGAACCAGTTACAGCCAAAAAGTCACCAAAGTGCTTCTCTCAGCCTGAAAAGGCTATTTTGACCAATGAATTTTTAAAGAAAATGGGTGTCAGTTTTGTCATAAGGAAGGCATTTAGGCCCATTTATAGTGCATTGGGATTCTATTTGGGCACTTTTAGGTACAACACACAGTCACCAGCCACTCAGAAAGTACTGGGAACAAGTTACAGCCAAATGTTACCAAAGTGCTTCTCTCAGCCTGAAAAGGCTATTTAGACCCATTATATTTTTAAGAAAGTGGGTGTCAGTTTAGTCATAAGGAAGGCCTCTAGGCTCATGTATTGTGGATTGGGCTTCTATTTGGGCACTTTTAGCCAAGTCACACAGCCAGCAGCCACTCAGAATGTACTGGGAACCAGTTACAGTTAAACGTCACCAAAGTGCTTCTCTCAGCCTGAAAAGGCTATTTTGACCAATGATTTTTTAAAGAAAATGGGTGTCAGTTTTGTCATAAGGAAGGCATTTAGGCCCATGTATAGTGCATTGGGATTCTATTTGGAAACTTTTAGGTACAACACACAGTCACCAGCCACTCAGAAAGTACTGGGAACAAGTTACAGCCAAATGTTACCAAAGTGCTTCTCTCAGCCTGAAAAGGCTATTTAGACCCATTATATTTTTAAGAAAGTGGGTGTCAGTTTAGTCATAAGGAAGGCATTTAGGCCCATGTATTGTGGATTGGGCTTCTATTTGGGCACTTTTAGCCAAGTCACACAGCCAGCAGCCACTAAGAATGTACTGGGAACCAGTTACAGTTAAACGTCACCAAAGTGCTTCTCTCAGCCTGAAAAGGCTATTTTGACCAATGATTTTTTAAAGAAAATGGGTGTCAGTTTTGTCATAAGGAAGGCATTTAGGCCCATGTATAGTGCATTGGGATTCTATTTGGAAACTTTTAGGTACAACACACAGTCACCAGCCACTCAGAAAGTATTGGGAACAAGTTACAGCCAAATGTTACCAAAGTGCTTCTCTCAGCCTGAAAAGGCTATTTAGACCCATTATATTTTTAAGAAAGTGGGTGTCAGTTTAGTCATAAGGAAGGCCTCTAGGCTCATGTATTGTGGATTGGGCTTCTATTTGGGCACTTTTAACCAAGTCACACAGCCAGCAGCCACTCTGAATGTACTGGGAACCAGTTACAGCCAAATGTCACCAAAGTGCTTCTCTCAGCCTGAAAAGGCTATTTTGACCAATGATTTTTTTAAAGAAAATGAGTGTCAGTTTTGTCATAAGGAAGGCATTTGGGCCCTTTTATAGTGCATTGGGATTCTATTTGGGCACTTTTAGGTACAACACACAGTCACCAGCCATTCAGATAGTACTGGGAACAAGTTACAGCCAAATGTTACCAAAGTGCTTCTCTCAGCCTGAAAAGGCTATTTAGACCCATTATATTTTTAAGACAGTGGGTATCAGTTTAGTCATAAGGAAGGCCTCTAGGCTCATGTATTGTGGATTGGGCTTCTATTTGGCCACTTTTAGACAAGTCACACAGTCAGCAGCCACTCAGAATGTACTGGGAACAAGTTACAGTTAAATGTCACCAAAGTGCTTCTCTCAGCCTGAAAAGGCTATTTTGACCAATGAATTTTTAAAGAAAATGGGTGTCAGTTTTGTCATAAGGAAGGCATTTAGGCCCATTTATAGTGCATTGGGATTCTATTTGGAAACTTTTAGGTACAACACACAGTCACCAGCCACTCAGAAAGTACTGGGAACAAGTTACAGCCAAATGTTACCAAAGTGCTTCTCTCAGCCTGAAAAGGCTATTTAGACCCATTATATTTTTAAGAAAGTGGGTGTCAGTTTAGTCATAGGGAAGGCCTCTAGGCTCATGTATTGTGGATTGGGCTTCTATTTGGCCACTTTTAGACAAGTCACACAGTCAGCAGCCACTCAGAATTTACTGGGAACAAGTTACAGTTAAATGTCACCAAAGTGCTTCTCTCAGCCTGAAAAGGCTATTTTGACCAATTAATTTTTAAAGAAAATGGGTGTCAGTTTTGTCATAAGGAAGGCATTTAGGCCCATTTATAGTGCATTGGGATTCTATTTGGGCACTTTTAGGTACAACACACAGTCACCAGCCACTCAGAAAGTACTGGGAACAAGTTACAGCCAAATGTTACCAAAGTGCTTCTCTCAGCCTGAAAAGGCTATTTAGACCCATTATATTTTTAAGAAAGTGGGTGTCAGTTTAGTCATAAGGAAGGCCTCTAGGCTCATGTATTGTGGATTGGGCTTCTATTTGGGCACTTTTAGCCAAGTCACACAGCCAGCAGCCACTAAGAATGTACTGGGAACCAGTTACAGTTAAACGTCACCAAAGTGCTTCTCTCAGCCTGAAAAGGCTATTTTGACCAATGATTTTTTAAAGAAAATGGGTGTCAGTTTTGTCATAAGGAAGGCATTTAGGCCCATGTATAGTGCATTGGGATTCTATTTGGAAACTTTTAGGTACAACACACAGTCACCAGCCACTCAGAAAGTACTGGGAACAAGTTACAGCCAAATGTTACCAAAGTGCTTCTCTCAGCCTGAAAAGGCTATTTAGACCCATTATATTTTTAAGAAAGTGGGTGTCAGTTTAGTCATAAGAAAGGCCTCTAGGCTCATGTATTGTGGATTAGGCTTCTATTTGGCCACTTTTAGACAAGTCACACAGTCAGCAGCCACTCAGAATGTACTGGGAACCAGTTACAGCCAAAAAGTCACCAAAGTGCTTCTCTCAGCCTGAAAAGGCTATTTTGACCAATGCATTTATAAAGAAAATGTGTGTCAGTTTTGTCATAAGGAAGGCATTTAGGCCCATTTATAATGCATTGGGATTCTATTTGGGCACTTTTAGGTACAACACACAGTCACCAGCCACTCAGAAAGTACTGGGAACAAGTTACAGCCAAATGTTACCAAAGTGCTTCTCTCAGCCTGAAAAGGCTATTTAGACCCATTATATTTTTAAGAAAGTGGGTGTCAGTTTAGTCATAAGGAAGGCCTCTAGGCTCATGTATTGTGGATTGGGCTTCTATTTGGCCACTTTTAGACAAGTCACACAGTCAGCAGCCACTCTGAATGTACTGGGAACCAGTTACAGCCAAAAAGTCACCAAAGTGCTTCTCTCAGCCTGAAAAGGCTATTTTGACCAATGAATTTTTAAAGAAAATGGGTGTCAGTTTTGTCATAAGGAAGGCATTTAGGCCCATTTATAGTGCATTGGGATTCTATTTGGGCACTTTTAGGTACAACACACAGTCACCAGCCACTCAGAAAGTACTGGGAACAAGTTACAGCCAAATGTTACCAAAGTGCTTCTCTCAGCCTGAAAAGGCTATTTAGACCCATTATATTTTTAAGAAAGTGGGTGTCAGTTTAGTCATAAGGAAGGCCTCTAGGCTCATGTATTGTGGATTGGGCTTCTATTTGGGCACTTTTAGCCAAGTCACACAGCCAGCAGCCACTCAGAATGTACTGGGAACCAGTTACAGTTAAACGTCACCAAAGTGCTTCTCTCAGCCTGAAAAGGCTATTTTGACCAATGATTTTTTAAAGAAAATGGGTGTCAGTTTTGTCATAAGGAAGGCATTTAGGCCCATGTATAGTGCATTGGGATTCTATTTGGAAACTTTTAGGTACAACACACAGTCACCAGCCACTCAGAAAGTACTGGGAACAAGTTACAGCCAAATGTTACCAAAGTGCTTCTCTCAGCCTGAAAAGGCTATTTAGACCCATTATATTTTTAAGAAAGTGGGTGTCAGTTTAGTCATAAGGAAGGCCTCTAGGCTCATGTATTGTGGATTGGGCTTCTATTTGGCCACTTTTAGACAAGTCACACAGTCAGCAGCCACTCTGAATGTACTGGGAACCAGTTACAGCCAAAAAGTCACCAAAGTGCTTCTCTCAGCCTGAAAAGGCTATTTTGACCAATGAATTTTTAAAGAAAATGGGTGTCAGTTTTGTCATAAGGAAGGCATTTAGGCCCATGTATAGTGCATTGGGATTCTATTTGGAAACTTTTAGGTACAACACACAGTCACCAGCCACTCAGAAAGTACTGGGAACAAGTTACAGCCAAATGTTACCAAAGTGCTTCTCTCAGCCTGAAAAGGCTATTTAGACCCATTATATTTTTAAGAAAGTGGGTGTCAGTTTAGTCATAAGGAAGGCATTTAGGCCCATGTATTGTGGATTGGGCTTCTATTTGGGCACTTTTAGCCAAGTCACACAGCCAGCAGCCACTAAGAATGTACTGGGAACCAGTTACAGTTAAACGTCACCAAAGTGCTTCTCTCAGCCTGAAAAGGCTATTTTGACCAATGATTTTTTAAAGAAAATGGGTGTCAGTTTTGTCATAAGGAAGGCATTTAGGCCCATGTATAGTGCATTGGGATTCTATTTGGAAACTTTTAGGTACAACACACAGTCACCAGCCACTCAGAAAGTACTGGGAACAAGTTACAGCCAAATGTTACCAAAGTGCTTCTCTCAGCCTGAAAAGGCTATTTAGACCCATTATATTTTTAAGAAAGTGGGTGTCAGTTTAGTCATAAGGAAGGCCTCTAGGCTCATGTATTGTGGATTGGGCTTCTATTTGGGCACTTTTAACCAAGTCACACAGCCAGCAGCCACTCTGAATGTACTGGGAACCAGTTACAGCCAAATGTCACCAAAGTGCTTCTCTCAGCCTGAAAAGGCTATTTTGACCAATGATTTTTTTAAAGAAAATGAGTGTCAGTTTTGTCATAAGGAAGGCATTTGGGCCCTTTTATAGTGCATTGGGATTCTATTTGGGCACTTTTAGGTACAACACACAGTCACCAGCCATTCAGATAGTACTGGGAACAAGTTAAAGCCAAATGTTACCAAAGTGCTTCTCTCAGCCTGAAAAGGCTATTTAGACCCATTATATTTTTAAGACAGTGGGTATCAGTTTAGTCATAAGGAAGGCCTCTAGGCTCATGTATTGTGGATTGGGCTTCTATTTGGCCACTTTTAGACAAGTCACACAGTCAGCAGCCACTCAGAATGTACTGGGAACAAGTTACAGTTAAATGTCACCAAAGTGCTTCTCTCAGCCTGAAAAGGCTATTTTGACCAATGAATTTTTAAAGAAAATGGGTGTCAGTTTTGTCATAAGGAAGGCATTTAGGCCCATTTATAGTGCATTGGGATTCTATTTGGAAACTTTTAGGTACAACACACAGTCACCAGCCACTCAGAAAGTACTGGGAACAAGTTACAGCCAAATGTTACCAAAGTGCTTCTCTCAGCCTGAAAAGGCTATTTAGACCCATTATATTTTTAAGAAAGTGGGTGTCAGTTTAGTCATAGGGAAGGCCTCTAGGCTCATGTATTGTGGATTGGGCTTCTATTTGGCCACTTTTAGACAAGTCACACAGTCAGCAGCCACTCGGAATTTACTGGGAACAAGTTACAGTTAAATGTCACCAAAGTGCTTCTCTCAGCCTGAAAAGGCTATTTTGACCAATGAATTTTTAAAGAAAGTGGGTGTCAGTTTTGTCATAAGGAAGGCATTTAGGCCCATTTATAGTGCATTGGGATTCTATTTGGGCACTTTTAGGTACAACACACAGTCACCAGCCACTCAGAAAGTACTGGGAACAAGTTACAGCCAAATGTTACCAAAGTGCTTCTCTCAGCCTGAAAAGGCTATTTAGACCCATTATATTTTTAAGAAAGTGGGTGTCAGTTTAGTCATAAGGAAGGCCTCTAGGCTCATGTATTGTGGATTGGGCTTCTATTTGGGCACTTTTAGCCAAGTCACACAGCCAGCAGCCACTAAGAATGTACTGGGAACCAGTTACAGTTAAACGTCACCAAAGTGCTTCTCTCAGCCTGAAAAGGCTATTTTGACCAATAATTTTTTAAAGAAAATGGGTGTCAGTTTTGTCATAAGGAAGGCATTTAGGCCCATGTATAGTGCATTGGGATTCTATTTGGAAACTTTTAGGTACAACACACAGTCACCAGCCACTCAGAAAGTACTGGGAACAAGTTACAGCCAAATGTTACCAAAGTGCTTCTCTCAGCCTGAAAAGGCTATTTAGACCCATTATATTTTTAAGAAAGTGGGTGTCAGTTTAGTCATAAGAAAGGCCTCTAGGCTCATGTATTGTGGATTAGGCTTCTATTTGGCCACTTTTAGACAAGTCACACAGTCAGCAGCCACTCAGAATGTACTGGGAACCAGTTACAGCCAAAAAGTCACCAAAGTGCTTCTCTCAGCCTGAAAAGGCTATTTTGACCAATGCATTTATAAAGAAAATGTGTGTCAGTTTTGTCATAAGGAAGGCATTTAGGCCCATTTATAATGCATTGGGATTCTATTTGGGCACTTTTAGGTACAACACACAGTCACCAGCCACTCAGAAAGTACTGGGAACAAGTTACAGCCAAATGTTAGCAAAGTGCTTCTCTCAGCCTGAAAAGGCTATTTAGACCCATTATATTTTTAAGAAAGTGGGTGTCAGTTTAGTCATAAGGAAGGCCTCTAGGCTCATGTATTGTGGATTGGGCTTCTATTTGGCCACTTTTAGACAAGTCACACAGTCAGCAGCCACTCTGAATGTACTGGGAACCAGTTACAGCCAAAAAGTCACCAAAGTGCTTCTCTCAGCCTGAAAAGGCTATTTTGACCAATGAATTTTTAAAGAAAATGGGTGTCAGTTTTGTCATAAGGAAGGCATTTAGGCCCATTTATAGTGCATTGGGATTCTATTTGGGCACTTTTAGGTACAACACACAGTCACCAGCCACTCAGAAAGTACTGGGAACAAGTTACAGCCAAATGTTACCAAAGTGCTTCTCTCAGCCTGAAAAGGCTATTTAGACCCATTATATTTTTAAGAAAGTGGGTGTCAGTTTAGTCATAAGGAAGGCCTCTAGGCTCATGTATTGTGGATTGGGCTTCTATTTGGGCACTTTTAGCCAAGTCACATTGCCAGCAGCCACTCAGAATGTACTGGGAACCAGTTACAGTTAAACGTCACCAAAGTGCTTCTCTCAGCCTGAAAAGGCTATTTTGACCAATGATTTTTTAAAGAAAATGGGTGTCAGTTTTGTCATAAGGAAGGCATTTAGGCCCATGTATAGTGCATTGGGATTCTATTTGGAAACTTTTAGGTACAACACACAGTCACCAGCCACTCAGAAAGTACTGGGAACAAGTTACAGCCAAATGTTACCAAAGTGCTTCTCTCAGCCTGAAAAGGCTATTTAGACCCATTATATTTTTAAGAAAGTGGGTGTCAGTTTAGTCATAAGGAAGGCCTCTAGGCTCATGTATTGTGGATTGGGCTTCTATTTGGCCACTTTTAGACAAGTCACACAGTCAGCAGCCACTCTGAATGTACTGGGAACCAGTTACAGCCAAAAAGTCACCAAAGTGCTTCTCTCAGCCTGAAAAGGCTATTTTGACCAATGAATTTTTAAAGAAAATGGGTGTCAGTTTTGTCATAAGGAAGGCATTTAGGCCCATGTATAGTGCATTGGGATTCTATTTGGAAACTTTTAGGTACAACACACAGTCACCAGCCACTCAGAAAGTACTGGGAACAAGTTACAGCCAAATGTTACCAAAGTGCTTCTCTCAGCCTGAAAAGGCTATTTAGACCCATTATATTTTTAAGAAAGTGGGTGTCAGTTTAGTCATAAGGAAGGCATTTAGGCCCATGTATTGTGGATTGGGCTTCTATTTGGGCACTTTTAGCCAAGTCACACAGCCAGCAGCCACTAAGAATGTACTGGGAACCAGTTACAGTTAAACGTCACCAAAGTGCTTCTCTCAGCCTGAAAAGGCTATTTTGACCAATGATTTTTTAAAGAAAATGGGTGTCAGTTTTGTCATACGGAAGGCATTTAGGCCCATGTATAGTGCATTGGGATTCTATTTGGAAACTTTTAGGTACAACACACAGTCACCAGCCACTCAGAAAGTACTGGGAACAAGTTACAGCCAAATGTTACCAAAGTGCTTCTCTCAGCCTGAAAAGGCTATTTAGACCCATTATATTTTTAAGAAAGTGGGTGTCAGTTTAGTCATAAGGAAGGCCTCTAGGCTCATGTATTGTGGATTGGGCTTCTATTTGGGCACTTTTAACCAAGTCACACAGCCAGCAGCCACTCTGAATGTACTGGGAACCAGTTACAGCCAAATGTCACCAAAGTGCTTCTCTCAGCCTGAAAAGGCTATTTTGACCAATGATTTTTTTAAAGAAAATGAGTGTCAGTTTTGTCATAAGGAAGGCATTTGGGCCCTTTTATAGTGCATTGGGATTCTATTTGGGCACTTTTAGGTACAACACACAGTCACCAGCCATTCAGATAGTACTGGGAACAAGTTACAGCCAAATGTTACCAAAGTGCTTCTCTCAGCCTGAAAAGGCTATTTAGACCCATTATATTTTTAAGACAGTGGGTATCAGTTTAGTCATAAGGAAGGCCTCTAGGCTCATGTATTGTGGATTGGGCTTCTATTTGGCCACTTTTAGACAAGTCACACAGTCAGCAGCCACTCAGAATGTACTGGGAACAAGTTACAGTTAAATGTCACCAAAGTGCTTCTCTCAGCCTGAAAAGGCTATTTTGACCAATGAATTTTTAAAGAAAATGGGTGTCAGTTTTGTCATAAGGAAGGCATTTAGGCCCATTTATAGTGCATTGGGATTCTATTTGGAAACTTTTAGGTACAACACACAGTCACCAGCCACTCAGAAAGTACTGGGAACAAGTTACAGCCAAATGTTACCAAAGTGCTTCTCTCAGCCTGAAAAGGCTATTTAGACCCATTATATTTTTAAGAAAGTGGGTGTCAGTTTAGTCATAGGGAAGGCCTCTAGGCTCATGTATTGTGGATTGGGCTTCTATTTGGCCACTTTTAGACAAGTCACACAGTCAGCAGCCACTCAGAATTTACTGGGAACAAGTTACAGTTAAATGTCACCAAAGTGCTTCTCTCAGCCTGAAAAGGCTATTTTGACCAATGAATTTTTAAAGAAAATGGGTGTCAGTTTTGTCATAAGGAAGGCATTTAGGCCCATTTATAGTGCATTGGGATTCTATTTGGGCACTTTTAGGTACAACACACAGTCACCAGCCACTCAGAAAGTACTGGGAACAAGTTACAGCCAAATGTTACCAAAGTGCTTCTCTCAGCCTGAAAAGGCTATTTAGACCCATTATATTTTTAAGAAAGTGGGTGTCAGTTTAGTCATAAGGAAGGCCTCTAGGCTCATGTATTGTGGATTGGGCTTCTATTTGGGCACTTTTAGCCAAGTCACACAGCCAGCAGCCACTAAGAATGTACTGGGAACCAGTTACAGTTAAACGTCACCAAAGTGCTTCTCTCAGCCTGAAAAGGCTATTTTGACCAATGATTTTTTAAAGAAAATGGGTGTCAGTTTTGTCATAAGGAAGGCATTTAGGCCCATGTATAGTGCATTGGGATTCTATTTGGAAACTTTTAGGTACAACACACAGTCACCAGCCACTCAGAAAGTACTGGGAACAAGTTACAGCCAAATGTTACCAGAGTGCTTCTCTCAGCCTGAAAAGGCTATTTAGACCCATTATATTTTTAAGAAAGTGGGTGTCAGTTTAGTCATAAGGAAGGCCTCTAGGCTCATGTATTGTGGATTGGGCTTCTATTTGGCCACTTTTAGACAAGTCACACAGTCAGCAGCCACTCTGAATGTACTGGGAACCAGTTACAGCCAAAAAGTCACCAAAGTGCTTCTCTCAGCCTGAAAAGGCTATTTTGACCAATGATTTTTTAAAGAAAATGGGTGTCAGTTTTGTCATAAGGAAGGCATTTAGGCCCATTTATAGTGCATTGGGATTCTATTTGGGCACTTTTAGGTACAACACACAGTCACCAGCCACTCAGAAAGTACTGGGAACAAGTTACAGCCAAATGTTACCAAAGTGCTTCTCTCAGCCTGAAAAGGCTATTTAGACCCATTATATTTTTAAGAAAGTGGGTGTCAGTTTAGTCATAAGGAAGGCCTCTAGGCTCATGTATTGTGGATTGGGCTTCTATTTGGGCACTTTTAGCCAAGTCACACAGCCAGCAGCCACTAAGAATGTACTGGGAACCAGTTACAGTTAAACGTCACCAAAGTGCTTCTCTCAGCCTGAAAAGGCTATTTTGACCAATGATTTTTTAAAGAAAATGGGTGTCAGTTTTGTCATAAGGAAGGCATTTAGGCCCATGTATAGTGCATTGGGATTCTATTTGGAAACTTTTAGGTACAACACACAGTCACCAGCCACTCAGAAAGTACTGGGAACAAGTTACAGCCAAATGTTACCAAAGTGCTTCTCTCAGCCTGAAAAGGCTATTTAGACCCATTATATTTTTAAGAAAGTGGGTGTCAGTTTAGTCATAAGAAAGGCCTCTAGGCTCATATATTGTGGATTAGGCTTCTATTTGGCCACTTTTAGACAAGTCACACAGTCAGCAGCCACTCAGAATGTACTGGGAACCAGTTACAGCCAAAAAGTCACCAAAGTGCTTCTCTCAGCCTGAAAAGGCTATTTTGACCAATGCATTTATAAAGAAAATTTGTGTCAGTTTTGTCATAAGGAAGGCATTTAGGCCCATTTATAGTGCATTGGGATTCTATTTGGGCACTTTTAGGTACAACACACAGTCACCAGCCACTCGGAAAGTACTGGGAACAAGTTACAGCCAAATGTTACCAGAGTGCTTCTCTCAGCCTGAAAAGGCTATTTAGACCCATTATATTTTTAAGAAAGTGGGTGTCAGTTTAGTCATAAGGAAGGCCTCTAGGCTCATGTATTGTGGATTGGGCTTCTATTTGGCCACTTTTAGACAAGTCACACAGTCAGCAGCCACTCTGAATGTACTGGGAACCAGTTACAGCCAAAAAGTCACCAAAGTGCTTCTCTCAGCCTGAAAAGGCTATTTTGACCAATGAATTTTTAAAGAAAATGGGTGTCAGTTTTGTCATAAGGAAGGCATTTAGGCCCATTTATAGTGCATTGGGATTCTATTTGGGCACTTTTAGGTACAACACACAGTCACCAGCCACTCAGAAAGTACTGGGAACAAGTTACAGCCAAATGTTACCAAAGTGCTTCTCTCAGCCTGAAAAGGCTATTTAGACCCATTATATTTTTAAGAAAGTGGGTGTCAATTTAGTCATAAGTAAGGCCTCTAGGCTCATGTATTGTGGATTGGGCTTCTATTTGGGCACTTTTAGCCAAGTCACACAGCCAGCAGCCACTAAGAATGTACTGGGAACCAGTTACAGTTAAACGTCACCAAAGTGCTTCTCTCAGCCTGAAAAGGCTATTTTGACCAATGATTTTTTAAAGAAAATGGGTGTCAGTTTTGTCATAAGGAAGGCATTTAGGCCCATGTATAGTGCATTGGGATTCTATTTGGAAACTTTTAGGTACAACACACAGTCACCAGCCACTCAGAAAGTACTGGGAACAAGTTACAGCCAAATGTTACCAAAGTGCTTCTCTCAGCCTGAAAAGGCTATTTAGACCCATTATATTTTTAAGAAAGTGGGTGTCAGTTTAGTCATAAGAAAGGCCTCTAGGCTCATGTATTGTGGATTAGGCTTCTATTTGGCCACTTTTAGACAAGTCACACAGTCAGCAGCCACTCAGAATGTACTGGGAACCAGTTATAGCCAAAAAGTCACCAAAGTGCTTCTCTCAGCCTGAAAAGGCTATTTTGACCAATGCATTTATAAAGAAAATGTGTGTCAGTTTTGTCATAAGGAAGGCATTTAGGCCCATTTATAATGCATTGGGATTCTATTTGGGCACTTTTAGGTACAACACACAGTCACCAGCCACTCAGAAAGTACTGGGAACAAGTTACAGCCAAATGTTACCAAAGTGCTTCTCTCAGCCTGAAAAGGCTATTTAGACCCATTATATTTTTAAGAAAGTGGGTGTCAGTTTAGTCATAAGGAAGGCCTCTAGGCTCATGTATTGTGGATTGGGCTTCTATTTGGCCACTTTTAGACAAGTCACACAGTCAGCAGCCACTCTGAATGTACTGGGAACCAGTTACAGCCAAAAAGTCACCAAAGTGCTTCTCTCAGCCTGAAAAGGCTATTTTGACCAATGAATTTTTAAAGAAAGTGGGTGTCAGTTTAGTCATAAGGAAGGCCTCTAGGCTCATGTATTGTGGATTGGGCTTCTATTTGGGCACTTTTAGCCAAGTCACACAGCCAGCAGCCACTAAGAATGTACTGGGAACCAGTTACAGTTAAACGTCACCAAAGTGCTTCTCTCAGCCTGAAAAGGCTATTTTGACCAATGATTTTTTAAAGAAAATGGGTGTCAGTTTTGTCATAAGGAAGGCATTTAGGCCCATGTATAGTGCATTGGGATTCTATTTGGAAACTTTTAGGTACAACACACAGTCACCAGCCACTCAGAAAGTACTGGGAACAAGTTACAGCCAAATGTTACCAAAGTGCTTCTCTCAGCCTGAAAAGGCTATTTAGACCCATTATATTTTTAAGAAAGTGGGTGTCAGTTTAGTCATAAGAAAGGCCTCTAGGCTCATGTATTGTGGATTAGGCTTCTATTTGGCCACTTTTAGACAAGTCACACAGTCAGCAGCCACTCAGAATGTACTGGGAACCAGTTACAGCCAAAAAGTCACCAAAGTGCTTCTCTCAGCCTGAAAAGGCTATTTTGACCAATGCATTTATAAAGAAAATTTGTGTCAGTTTTGTCATAAGGAAGGCATTTAGGCCCATTTATAGTGCATTGGGATTCTATTTGGGCACTTTTAGGTACAACACACAGTCACCAGCCACTCAGAAAGTACTGGGAACAAGTTACAGCCAAATGTTACCAGAGTGCTTCTCTCAGCCTGAAAACGCTATTTAGACCCATTATATTTTTAAGAAAGTGGGTGTCAGTTTAGTCATAAGGAAGGCCTCTAGGCTCATGTATTGTGGATTGGGCTTCTATTTGGCCACTTTTAGACAAGTCACACAGTCAGCAGCCACTCTGAATGTACTGGGAACCAGTTACAGCCAAAAAGTCACCAAAGTGCTTCTCTCAGCCTGAAAAGGCTATTTTGACCAATGAATTTTTAAAGAAAATGGGTGTCAGTTTTGTCATAAGGAAGGCATTTAGGCCCATTTATAGTGCATTGGGATTCTATTTGGGCACTTTTAGGTACAACACACAGTCACCAGCCACTCAGAAAGTACTGGGAACAAGTTACAGCCAAATGTTACCAAAGTGCTTCTCTCAGCCTGAAAAGGCTATTTAGACCCATTATATTTTTAAGAAAGTGGGTGTCAGTTTAGTCATAAGGAAGGCCTCTAGGCTCATGTATTGTGGATTGGGCTTCTATTTGGGCACTTTTAGCCAAGTCACACAGCCAGCAGCCACTAAGAATGTACTGGGAACCAGTTACAGTTAAACGTCACCAAAGTGCTTCTCTCAGCCTGAAAAGGCTATTTTGACCAATGATTTTTTAAAGAAAATGGGTGTCAGTTTTGTCATAAGGAAGGCATTTAGGCCCATGTATAGTGCATTGGGATTCTATTTGGAAACTTTTAGGTACAACACACAGTCACCAGCCACTCAGAAAGTACTGGGAACAAGTTACAGCCAAATGTTACCAAAGTGCTTCTCTCAGCCTGAAAAGGCTATTTAGACCCATTATATTTTTAAGAAAGTGGGTGTCAGTTTAGTCATAAGAAAGGCCTCTAGGCTCATATATTGTGGATTAGGCTTCTATTTGGCCACTTTTAGACAAGTCACACAGTCAGCAGCCACTCAGAATGTACTGGGAACCAGTTACAGCCAAAAAGTCACCAAAGTGCTTCTCTCAGCCTGAAAAGGCTATTTTGACCAATGCATTTATAAAGAAAATTTGTGTCAGTTTTGTCATAAGGAAGGCATTTAGGCCCATTTATAGTGCATTGGGATTCTATTTGGGCACTTTTAGGTACAACACACAGTCACCAGCCACTCAGAAAGTACTGGGAACAAGTTACAGCCAAATGTTACCAGAGTGCTTCTCTCAGCCTGAAAAGGCTATTTAGACCCATTATATTTTTAAGAAAGTGGGTGTCAGTTTAGTCATAAGGAAGGCCTCTAGGCTCATGTATTGTGGATTGGGCTTCTATTTGGCCACTTTTAGACAAGTCACACAGTCAGCAGCCACTCTGAATGTACTGGGAACCAGTTACAGCCAAAAAGTCACCAAAGTGCTTCTCTCAGCCTGAAAAGGCTATTTTGACCAATGAATTTTTAAAGAAAATGGGTGTCAGTTTTGTCATAAGGAAGGCATTTAGGCCCATTTATAGTGCATTGGGATTCTATTTGGGCACTTTTAGGTACAACACACAGTCACCAGCCACTCAGAAAGTACTGGGAACAAGTTACAGCCAAATGTTACCAAAGTGCTTCTCTCAGCCTGAAAAGGCTATTTAGACCCATTATATTTTTAAGAAAGTGGGTGTCAGTTTAGTCATAAGGAAGGCCTCTAGGCTCATGTATTGTGGATTGGGCTTCTATTTGGGCACTTTTAACCAAGTCACACAGCCAGCAGCCACTCTGAATGTACTGGGAACCAGTTACAGCCAAATGTCACCAAAGTGCTTCTCTCAGCCTGAAAAGGCTATTTTGACCAATGATTTTTTTAAAGAAAATGAGTGTCAGTTTTGTCATAAGGAAGGCATTTGGGCCCTTTTATAGTGCATTGGGATTCTATTTGGGCACTTTTAGGTACAACACACAGTCACCAGCCATTCAGATAGTACTGGGAACAAGTTACAGCCAAATGTTACCAAAGTGCTTCTCTCAGCCTGAAAAGGCTATTTAGACCCATTATATTTTTAAGACAGTGGGTATCAGTTTAGTCATAAGGAAGGCCTCTAGGCTCATGTATTGTGGATTGGGCTTCTATTTGGCCACTTTTAGACAAGTCACACAGTCAGCAGCCACTCAGAATGTACTGGGAACAAGTTACAGTTAAATGTCACCAAAGTGCTTCTCTCAGCCTGAAAAGGCTATTTTGACCAATGAATTTTTAAAGAAAATGGGTGTCAGTTTTGTCATAAGGAAGGCATTTAGGCCCATTTATAGTGCATTGGGATTCTATTTGGAAACTTTTAGGTACAACACACAGTCACCAGCCACTCAGAAAGTACTGGGAACAAGTTACAGCCAAATGTTACCAAAGTGCTTCTCTCAGCCTGAAAAGGCTATTTAGACCCATTATATTTTTAAGAAAGTGGGTGTCAGTTTAGTCATAGGGAAGGCCTCTAGGCTCATGTATTGTGGATTGGGCTTCTATTTGGCCACTTTTAGACAAGTCACACAGTCAGCAGCCACTCAGAATTTACTGGGAACAAGTTACAGTTAAATGTCACCAAAGTGCTTCTCTCAGCCTGAAAAGGCTATTTTGACCAATGAATTTTTAAAGAAAATGGGTGTCAGTTTTGTCATAAGGAAGGCATTTAGGCCCATTTATAGTGCATTGGGATTCTATTTGGGCACTTTTAGGTACAACACACAGTCACCAGCCACTCAGAAAGTACTGGGAACAAGTTACAGCCAAATGTTACCAAAGTGCTTCTCTCAGCCTGAAAAGGCTATTTAGACCCATTATATTTTTAAGAAAGTGGGTGTCAGTTTAGTCATAAGGAAGGCCTCTAGGCTCATGTATTGTGGATTGGGCTTCTATTTGGGCACTTTTAGCCAAGTCACACAGCCAGCAGCCACTAAGAATGTACTGGGAACCAGTTACAGTTAAACGTCACCAAAGTGCTTCTCTCAGCCTGAAAAGGCTATTTTGACCAATGATTTTTTAAAGAAAATGGGTGTCAGTTTTGTCATAAGGAAGGCATTTAGGCCCATGTATAGTGCATTGGGATTCTATTTGGAAACTTTTAGGTACAACACACAGTCACCAGCCACTCAGAAAGTACTGGGAACAAGTTACAGCCAAATGTTACCAGAGTGCTTCTCTCAGCCTGAAAAGGCTATTTAGACCCATTATATTTTTAAGAAAGTGGGTGTCAGTTTAGTCATAAGGAAGGCCTCTAGGCTCATGTATTGTGGATTGGGCTTCTATTTGGCCACTTTTAGACAAGTCACACAGTCAGCAGCCACTCTGAATGTACTGGGAACCAGTTACAGCCAAAAAGTCACCAAAGTGCTTCTCTCAGCCTGAAAAGGCTATTTTGACCAATGAATTTTTAAAGAAAATGGGTGTCAGTTTTGTCATAAGGAAGGCATTTAGGCCCATTTATAGTGCATTGGGATTCTATTTGGGCACTTTTAGGTACAACACACAGTCACCAGCCACTCAGAAAGTACTGGGAACAAGTTACAGCCAAATGTTACCAAAGTGCTTCTCTCAGCCTGAAAAGGCTATTTAGACCCATTATATTTTTAAGAAAGTGGGTGTCAGTTTAGTCATAAGGAAGGCCTCTAGGCTCATGTATTGTGGATTGGGCTTCTATTTGGGCACTTTTAGCCAAGTCACACAGCCAGCAGCCACTAAGAATGTACTGGGAACCAGTTACAGTTAAACGTCACCAAAGTGCTTCTCTCAGCCTGAAAAGGCTATTTTGACCAATGATTTTTTAAAGAAAATGGGTGTCAGTTTTGTCATAAGGAAGGCATTTAGGCCCATGTATAGTGCATTGGGATTCTATTTGGAAACTTTTAGGTACAACACACAGTCACCAGCCACTCAGAAAGTACTGGGAACAAGTTACAGCCAAATGTTACCAAAGTGCTTCTCTCAGCCTGAAAAGGCTATTTAGACCCATTATATTTTTAAGAAAGTGGGTGTCAGTTTAGTCATAAGGAAGGCCTCTAGGCTCATGTATTGTGGATTGGGCTTCTATTTGGGCACTTTTAGCCAAGTCACACAGCCAGCAGCCACTAAGAATGTACTGGGAACCAGTTACAGTTAAACGTCACCAAAGTGCTTCTCTCAGCCTGAAAAGGCTATTTTGACCAATGATTTTTTAAAGAAAATGGGTGTCAGTTTTGTCATAAGGAAGGCATTTAGGCCCATGTATAGTGCATTGGGATTCTATTTGGAAACTTTTAGGTACAACACACAGTCACCAGCCACTCAGAAAGTACTGGGAACAAGTTACAGCCAAATGTTACCAAAGTGCTTCTCTCAGCCTGAAAAGGCTATTTAGACCCATTATATTTTTAAGAAAGTGGGTGTCAGTTTAGTCATAAGAAAGGCCTCTAGGCTCATATATTGTGGATTAGGCTTCTATTTGGCCACTTTTAGACAAGTCACACAGTCAGCAGCCACTCAGAATGTACTGGGAACCAGTTACAGCCAAAAAGTCACCAAAGTGCTTCTCTCAGCCTGAAAAGGCTATTTTGACCAATGCATTTATAAAGAAAATTTGTGTCAGTTTTGTCATAAGGAAGGCATTTAGGCCCATTTATAGTGCATTGGGATTCTATTTGGGCACTTTTAGGTACAACACACAGTCACCAGCCACTCAGAAAGTACTGGGAACAAGTTACAGCCAAATGTTACCAGAGTGCTTCTCTCAGCCTGAAAAGGCTATTTAGACCCATTATATTTTTAAGAAAGTGGGTGTCAGTTTAGTCATAAGGAAGGCCTCTAGGCTCATGTATTGTGGATTGGGCTTCTATTTGGCCACTTTTAGACAAGTCACACAGTCAGCAGCCACTCTGAATGTACTGGGAACCAGTTACAGCCAAAAAGTCACCAAAGTGCTTCTCTCAGCCTGAAAAGGCTATTTTGACCAATGAATTTTTAAAGAAAATGGGTGTCAGTTTTGTCATAAGGAAGGCATTTAGGCCCATTTATAGTGCATTGGGATTCTATTTGGGCACTTTTAGGTACAACACACAGTCACCAGCCACTCAGAAAGTACTGGGAACAAGTTACAGCCAAATGTTACCAAAGTGCTTCTCTCAGCCTGAAAAGGCTATTTAGACCCATTATATTTTTAAGAAAGTGGGTGTCAGTTTAGTCATAAGGAAGGCCTCTAGGCTCATGTATTGTGGATTGGGCTTCTATTTGGGCACTTTTAACCAAGTCACACAGCCAGCAGCCACTCTGAATGTACTGGGAACCAGTTACAGCCAAATGTCACCAAAGTGCTTCTCTCAGCCTGAAAAGGCTATTTTGACCAATGATTTTTTTAAAGAAAATGAGTGTCAGTTTTGTCATAAGGAAGGCATTTGGGCCCTTTTATAGTGCATTGGGATTCTATTTGGGCACTTTTAGGTACAACACACAGTCACCAGCCATTCAGATAGTACTGGGAACAAGTTACAGCCAAATGTTACCAAAGTGCTTCTCTCAGCCTGAAAAGGCTATTTAGACCCATTATATTTTTAAGACAGTGGGTATCAGTTTAGTCATAAGGAAGGCCTCTAGGCTCATGTATTGTGGATTGGGCTTCTATTTGGCCACTTTTAGACAAGTCACACAGTCAGCAGCCACTCAGAATGTACTGGGAACAAGTTACAGTTAAATGTCACCAAAGTGCTTCTCTCAGCCTGAAAAGGCTATTTTGACCAATGAATTTTTAAAGAAAATGGGTGTCAGTTTTGTCATAAGGAAGGCATTTAGGCCCATTTATAGTGCATTGGGATTCTATTTGGAAACTTTTAGGTACAACACACAGTCACCAGCCACTCAGAAAGTACTGGGAACAAGTTACAGCCAAATGTTACCAAAGTGCTTCTCTCAGCCTGAAAAGGCTATTTAGACCCATTATATTTTTAAGAAAGTGGGTGTCAGTTTAGTCATAGGGAAGGCCTCTAGGCTCATGTATTGTGGATTGGGCTTCTATTTGGCCACTTTTAGACAAGTCACACAGTCAGCAGCCACTCAGAATTTACTGGGAACAAGTTACAGTTAAATGTCACCAAAGTGCTTCTCTCAGCCTGAAAAGGCTATTTTGACCAATGAATTTTTAAAGAAAATGGGTGTCAGTTTTGTCATAAGGAAGGCATTTAGGCCCATTTATAGTGCATTGGGATTCTATTTGGGCACTTTTAGGTACAACACACAGTCACCAGCCACTCAGAAAGTACTGGGAACAAGTTACAGCCAAATGTTACCAAAGTGCTTCTCTCAGCCTGAAAAGGCTATTTAGACCCATTATATTTTTAAGAAAGTGGGTGTCAGTTTAGTCATAAGGAAGGCCTCTAGGCTCATGTATTGTGGATTGGGCTTCTATTTGGGCACTTTTAGCCAAGTCACACAGCCAGCAGCCACTAAGAATGTACTGGGAACCAGTTACAGTTAAACGTCACCAAAGTGCTTCTCTCAGCCTGAAAAGGCTATTTTGACCAATGATTTTTTAAAGAAAATGGGTGTCAGTTTTGTCATAAGGAAGGCATTTAGGCCCATGTATAGTGCATTGGGATTCTATTTGGAAACTTTTAGGTACAACACACAGTCACCAGCCACTCAGAAAGTACTGGGAACAAGTTACAGCCAAATGTTACCAGAGTGCTTCTCTCAGCCTGAAAAGGCTATTTAGACCCATTATATTTTTAAGAAAGTGGGTGTCAGTTTAGTCATAAGGAAGGCCTCTAGGCTCATGTATTGTGGATTGGGCTTCTATTTGGCCACTTTTAGACAAGTCACACAGTCAGCAGCCACTCTGAATGTACTGGGAACCAGTTACAGCCAAAAAGTCACCAAAGTGCTTCTCTCAGCCTGAAAAGGCTATTTTGACCAATGAATTTTTAAAGAAAATGGGTGTCAGTTTTGTCATAAGGAAGGCATTTAGGCCCATTTATAGTGCATTGGGATTCTATTTGGGCACTTTTAGGTACAACACACAGTCACCAGCCACTCAGAAAGTACTGGGAACAAGTTACAGCCAAATGTTACCAAAGTGCTTCTCTCAGCCTGAAAAGGCTATTTAGACCCATTATATTTTTAAGAAAGTGGGTGTCAGTTTAGTCATAAGGAAGGCCTCTAGGCTCATGTATTGTGGATTGGGCTTCTATTTGGGCACTTTTAGCCAAGTCACACAGCCAGCAGCCACTAAGAATGTACTGGGAACCAGTTACAGTTAAACGTCACCAAAGTGCTTCTCTCAGCCTGAAAAGGCTATTTTGACCAATGATTTTTTAAAGAAAATGGGTGTCAGTTTTGTCATAAGGAAGGCATTTAGGCCCATGTATAGTGCATTGGGATTCTATTTGGAAACTTTTAGGTACAACACACAGTCACCAGCCACTCAGAAAGTACTGGGAACAAGTTACAGCCAAATGTTACCAAAGTGCTTCTCTCAGCCTGAAAAGGCTATTTAGACCCATTATATTTTTAAGAAAGTGGGTGTCAGTTTAGTCATAAGAAAGGCCTCTAGGCTCATATATTGTGGATTAGGCTTCTATTTGGCCACTTTTAGACAAGTCACACAGTCAGCAGCCACTCAGAATGTACTGGGAACCAGTTACAGCCAAAAAGTCACCAAAGTGCTTCTCTCAGCCTGAAAAGGCTATTTTGACCAATGCATTTATAAAGAAAATTTGTGTCAGTTTTGTCATAAGGAAGGCATTTAGGCCCATTTATAGTGCATTGGGATTCTATTTGGGCACTTTTAGGTACAACACACAGTCACCAGCCACTCGGAAAGTACTGGGAACAAGTTACAGCCAAATGTTACCAGAGTGCTTCTCTCAGCCTGAAAAGGCTATTTAGACCCATTATATTTTTAAGAAAGTGGGTGTCAGTTTAGTCATAAGGAAGGCCTCTAGGCTCATGTATTGTGGATTGGGCTTCTATTTGGCCACTTTTAGACAAGTCACACAGTCAGCAGCCACTCTGAATGTACTGGGAACCAGTTACAGCCAAAAAGTCACCAAAGTGCTTCTCTCAGCCTGAAAAGGCTATTTTGACCAATGAATTTTTAAAGAAAATGGGTGTCAGTTTTGTCATAAGGAAGGCATTTAGGCCCATTTATAGTGCATTGGGATTCTATTTGGGCACTTTTAGGTACAACACACAGTCACCAGCCACTCAGAAAGTACTGGGAACAAGTTACAGCCAAATGTTACCAAAGTGCTTCTCTCAGCCTGAAAAGGCTATTTAGACCCATTATATTTTTAAGAAAGTGGGTGTCAGTTTAGTCATAAGGAAGGCCTCTAGGCTCATGTATTGTGGATTGGGCTTCTATTTGGGCACTTTTAGCCAAGTCACACAGCCAGCAGCCACTAAGAATGTACTGGGAACCAGTTACAGTTAAACGTCACCAAAGTGCTTCTCTCAGCCTGAAAAGGCTATTTTGACCAATGATTTTTTAAAGAAAATGGGTGTCAGTTTTGTCATAAGGAAGGCATTTAGGCCCATGTATAGTGCATTGGGATTCTATTTGGAAACTTTTAGGTACAACACACAGTCACCAGCCACTCAGAAAGTACTGGGAACAAGTTACAGCCAAATGTTACCAAAGTGCTTCTCTCAGCCTGAAAAGGCTATTTAGACCCATTATATTTTTAAGAAAGTGGGTGTCAGTTTAGTCATAAGAAAGGCCTCTAGGCTCATATATTGTGGATTAGGCTTCTATTTGGCCACTTTTAGACAAGTCACACAGTCAGCAGCCACTCAGAATGTACTGGGAACCAGTTATAGCCAAAAAGTCACCAAAGTGCTTCTCTCAGCCTGAAAAGGCTATTTTGACCAATGCATTTATAAAGAAAATGTGTGTCAGTTTTGTCATAAGGAAGGCATTTAGGCCCATTTATAATGCATTGGGATTCTATTTGGGCACTTTTAGGTACAACACACAGTCACCAGCCACTCAGAAAGTACTGGGAACAAGTTACAGCCAAATGTTACCAAAGTGCTTCTCTCAGCCTGAAAAGGCTATTTAGACCCATTATATTTTTAAGAAAGTGGGTGTCAGTTTAGTCATAAGGAAGGCCTCTAGGCTCATGTATTGTGGATTGGGCTTCTATTTGGCCACTTTTAGACAAGTCACACAGTCAGCAGCCACTCTGAATGTACTGGGAACCAGTTACAGCCAAAAAGTCACCAAAGTGCTTCTCTCAGCCTGAAAAGGCTATTTTGACCAATGAATTTTTAAAGAAAGTGGGTGTCAGTTTAGTCATAAGGAAGGCCTCTAGGCTCATGTATTGTGGATTGGGCTTCTATTTGGGCACTTTTAGCCAAGTCACACAGCCAGCAGCCACTAAGAATGTACTGGGAACCAGTTACAGTTAAACGTCACCAAAGTGCTTCTCTCAGCCTGAAAAGGCTATTTTGACCAATGATTTTTTAAAGAAAATGGGTGTCAGTTTTGTCATAAGGAAGGCATTTAGGCCCATGTATAGTGCATTGGGATTCTATTTGGAAACTTTTAGGTACAACACACAGTCACCAGCCACTCAGAAAGTACTGGGAACAAGTTACAGCCAAATGTTACCAAAGTGCTTCTCTCAGCCTGAAAAGGCTATTTAGACCCATTATATTTTTAAGAAAGTGGGTGTCAGTTTAGTCATAAGAAAGGCCTCTAGGCTCATGTATTGTGGATTAGGCTTCTATTTGGCCACTTTTAGACAAGTCACACAGTCAGCAGCCACTCAGAATGTACTGGGAACCAGTTACAGCCAAAAAGTCACCAAAGTGCTTCTCTCAGCCTGAAAAGGCTATTTTGACCAATGCATTTATAAAGAAAATTTGTGTCAGTTTTGTCATAAGGAAGGCATTTAGGCCCATTTATAGTGCATTGGGATTCTATTTGGGCACTTTTAGGTACAACACACAGTCACCAGCCACTCAGAAAGTACTGGGAACAAGTTACAGCCAAATGTTACCAGAGTGCTTCTCTCAGCCTGAAAACGCTATTTAGACCCATTATATTTTTAAGAAAGTGGGTGTCAGTTTAGTCATAAGGAAGGCCTCTAGGCTCATGTATTGTGGATTGGGCTTCTATTTGGCCACTTTTAGACAAGTCACACAGTCAGCAGCCACTCTGAATGTACTGGGAACCAGTTACAGCCAAAAAGTCACCAAAGTGCTTCTCTCAGCCTGAAAAGGCTATTTTGACCAATGAATTTTTAAAGAAAATGGGTGTCAGTTTTGTCATAAGGAAGGCATTTAGGCCCATTTATAGTGCATTGGGATTCTATTTGGGCACTTTTAGGTACAACACACAGTCACCAGCCACTCAGAAAGTACTGGGAACAAGTTACAGCCAAATGTTACCAAAGTGCTTCTCTCAGCCTGAAAAGGCTATTTAGACCCATTATATTTTTAAGAAAGTGGGTGTCAGTTTAGTCATAAGGAAGGCCTCTAGGCTCATGTATTGTGGATTGGGCTTCTATTTGGGCACTTTTAGCCAAGTCACACAGCCAGCAGCCACTAAGAATGTACTGGGAACCAGTTACAGTTAAACGTCACCAAAGTGCTTCTCTCAGCCTGAAAAGGCTATTTTGACCAATGATTTTTTAAAGAAAATGGGTGTCAGTTTTGTCATAAGGAAGGCATTTAGGCCCATGTATAGTGCATTGGGATTCTATTTGGAAACTTTTAGGTACAACACACAGTCACCAGCCACTCAGAAAGTACTGGGAACAAGTTACAGCCAAATGTTACCAAAGTGCTTCTCTCAGCCTGAAAAGGCTATTTAGACCCATTATATTTTTAAGAAAGTGGGTGTCAGTTTAGTCATAAGAAAGGCCTCTAGGCTCATATATTGTGGATTAGGCTTCTATTTGGCCACTTTTAGACAAGTCACACAGTCAGCAGCCACTCAGAATGTACTGGGAACCAGTTACAGCCAAAAAGTCACCAAAGTGCTTCTCTCAGCCTGAAAAGGCTATTTTGACCAATGCATTTATAAAGAAAATTTGTGTCAGTTTTGTCATAAGGAAGGCATTTAGGCCCATTTATAGTGCATTGGGATTCTATTTGGGCACTTTTAGGTACAACACACAGTCACCAGCCACTCAGAAAGTACTGGGAACAAGTTACAGCCAAATGTTACCAGAGTGCTTCTCTCAGCCTGAAAAGGCTATTTAGACCCATTATATTTTTAAGAAAGTGGGTGTCAGTTTAGTCATAAGGAAGGCCTCTAGGCTCATGTATTGTGGATTGGGCTTCTATTTGGCCACTTTTAGACAAGTCACACAGTCAGCAGCCACTCTGAATGTACTGGGAACCAGTTACAGCCAAAAAGTCACCAAAGTGCTTCTCTCAGCCTGAAAAGGCTATTTTGACCAATGAATTTTTAAAGAAAATGGGTGTCAGTTTTGTCATAAGGAAGGCATTTAGGCCCATTTATAGTGCATTGGGATTCTATTTGGGCACTTTTAGGTACAACACACAGTCACCAGCCACTCAGAAAGTACTGGGAACAAGTTACAGCCAAATGTTACCAAAGTGCTTCTCTCAGCCTGAAAAGGCTATTTAGACCCATTATATTTTTAAGAAAGTGGGTGTCAGTTTAGTCATAAGTAAGGCCTCTAGGCTCATGTATTGTGGATTAGGCTTCTATTTGGCCACTTTTAGACAAGTCACACAGTCAGCAGCCACTCAGAATGTACTGGGAACCAGTTATAGCCAAAAAGTCACCAAAGTGCTTCTCTCAGCCTGAAAAGGCTATTTTGACCAATGCATTTATAAAGAAAATGTGTGTCAGTTTTGTCATAAGGAAGGCATTTAGGCCCATTTATAATGCATTGGGATTCTATTTGGGCACTTTTAGGTACAACACACAGTCACCAGCCACTCAGAAAGTACTGGGAACAAGTTACAGCCAAATGTTACCAAAGTGCTTCTCTCAGCCTGAAAAGGCTATTTAGACCCATTATATTTTTAAGAAAGTGGGTGTCAGTTTAGTCATAAGGAAGGCCTCTAGGCTCATGTATTGTGGATTGGGCTTCTATTTGGCCACTTTTAGACAAGTCACACAGTCAGCAGCCACTCTGAATGTACTGGGAACCAGTTACAGCCAAAAAGTCACCAAAGTGCTTCTCTCAGCCTGAAAAGGCTATTTTGACCAATGAATTTTTAAAGAAAGTGGGTGTCAGTTTAGTCATAAGGAAGGCCTCTAGGCTCATGTATTGTGGATTGGGCTTCTATTTGGGCACTTTTAGCCAAGTCACACAGCCAGCAGCCACTAAGAATGTACTGGGAACCAGTTACAGTTAAACGTCACCAAAGTGCTTCTCTCAGCCTGAAAAGGCTATTTTGACCAATGATTTTTTAAAGAAAATGGGTGTCAGTTTTGTCATAAGGAAGGCATTTAGGCCCATGTATAGTGCATTGGGATTCTATTTGGAAACTTTTAGGTACAACACACAGTCACCAGCCACTCAGAAAGTACTGGGAACAAGTTACAGCCAAATGTTACCAAAGTGCTTCTCTCAGCCTGAAAAGGCTATTTAGACCCATTATATTTTTAAGAAAGTGGGTGTCAGTTTAGTCATAAGAAAGGCCTCTAGGCTCATGTATTGTGGATTAGGCTTCTATTTGGCCACTTTTAGACAAGTCACACAGTCAGCAGCCACTCAGAATGTACTGGGAACCAGTTACAGCCAAAAAGTCACCAAAGTGCTTCTCTCAGCCTGAAAAGGCTATTTTGACCAATGCATTTATAAAGAAAATTTGTGTCAGTTTTGTCATAAGGAAGGCATTTAGGCCCATTTATAGTGCATTGGGATTCTATTTGGGCACTTTTAGGTACAACACACAGTCACCAGCCACTCAGAAAGTACTGGGAACAAGTTACAGCCAAATGTTACCAGAGTGCTTCTCTCAGCCTGAAAAGGCTATTTAGACCCATTATATTTTTAAGAAAGTGGGTGTCAGTTTAGTCATAAGGAAGGCCTCTAGGCTCATGTATTGTGGATTGGGCTTCTATTTGGCCACTTTTAGACAAGTCACACAGTCAGCAGCCACTCTGAATGTACTGGGAACCAGTTACAGCCAAAAAGTCACCAAAGTGCTTCTCTCAGCCTGAAAAGGCTATTTTGACCAATGAATTTTTAAAGAAAATGGGTGTCAGTTTTGTCATAAGGAAGGCATTTAGGCCCATTTATAGTGCATTGGGATTCTATTTGGGCACTTTTAGGTACAACACACAGTCACCAGCCACTCAGAAAGTACTGGGAACAAGTTACAGCCAAATGTTACCAAAGTGCTTCTCTCAGCCTGAAAAGGCTATTTAGACCCATTATATTTTTAAGAAAGTGGGTGTCAGTTTAGTCATAAGGAAGGCCTCTAGGCTCATGTATTGTGGATTGGGCTTCTATTTGGGCACTTTTAGCCAAGTCACACAGCCAGCAGCCACTAAGAATGTACTGGGAACCAGTTACAGTTAAACGTCACCAAAGTGCTTCTCTCAGCCTGAAAAGGCTATTTTGACCAATGATTTTTTAAAGAAAATGGGTGTCAGTTTTGTCATAAGGAAGGCATTTAGGCCCATGTATAGTGCATTGGGATTCTATTTGGAAACTTTTAGGTACAACACACAGTCACCAGCCACTCAGAAAGTACTGGGAACAAGTTACAGCCAAATGTTACCAAAGTGCTTCTCTCAGCCTGAAAAGGCTATTTAGACCCATTATATTTTTAAGAAAGTGGGTGTCAGTTTAGTCATAAGAAAGGCCTCTAGGCTCATATATTGTGGATTAGGCTTCTATTTGGCCACTTTTAGACAAGTCACACAGTCAGCAGCCACTCAGAATGTACTGGGAACCAGTTACAGCCAAAAAGTCACCAAAGTGCTTCTCAGCCTGAAAAGGCTATTTTGACCAATGCATTTATAAAGAAAATTTGTGTCAGTTTTGTCATAAGGAAGGCATTTAGGCCCATTTATAGTGCATTGGGATTCTATTTGGGCACTTTTAGGTACAACACACAGTCACCAGCCACTCAGAAAGTACTGGGAACAAGTTACAGCCAAATGTTACCAGAGTGCTTCTCTCAGCCTGAAAAGGCTATTTAGACCCATTATATTTTTAAGAAAGTGGGTGTCAGTTTAGTCATAAGGAAGGCCTCTAGGCTCATGTATTGTGGATTGGGCTTCTATTTGGCCACTTTTAGACAAGTCACACAGTCAGCAGCCACTCTGAATGTACTGGGAACCAGTTACAGCCAAAAAGTCACCAAAGTGCTTCTCTCAGCCTGAAAAGGCTATTTTGACCAATGAATTTTTAAAGAAAATGGGTGTCAGTTTTGTCATAAGGAAGGCATTTAGGCCCATTTATAGTGCATTGGGATTCTATTTGGGCACTTTTAGGTACAACACACAGTCACCAGCCACTCAGAAAGTACTGGGAACAAGTTACAGCCAAATGTTACCAAAGTGCTTCTCTCAGCCTGAAAAGGCTATTTAGACCCATTATATTTTTAAGAAAGTGGGTGTCAGTTTAGTCATAAGTAAGGCCTCTAGGCTCATGTATTGTGGATTGGGCTTCTATTTGGGCACTTTTAGCCAAGTCACACAGCCAGCAGCCACTAAGAATGTACTGGGAACCAGTTACAGTTAAACGTCACCAAAGTGCTTCTCTCAGCCTGAAAAGGCTATTTTGACCAATGATTTTTTAAAGAAAATGGGTGTCAGTTTTGTCATAAGGAAGGCATTTAGGCCCATGTATAGTGCATTGGGATTCTATTTGGAAACTTTTAGGTACAACACACAGTCACCAGCCACTCAGAAAGTACTGGGAACAAGTTACAGCCAAATGTTACCAAAGTGCTTCTCTCAGCCTGAAAAGGCTATTTAGACCCATTATATTTTTAAGAAAGTGGGTGTCAGTTTAGTCATAAGAAAGGCCTCTAGGCTCATGTATTGTGGATTAGGCTTCTATTTGGCCACTTTTAGACAAGTCACACAGTCAGCAGCCACTCAGAATGTACTGGGAACCAGTTATAGCCAAAAAGTCACCAAAGTGCTTCTCTCAGCCTGAAAAGGCTATTTTGACCAATGCATTTATAAAGAAAATGTGTGTCAGTTTTGTCATAAGGAAGGCATTTAGGCCCATTTATAATGCATTGGGATTCTATTTGGGCACTTTTAGGTACAACACACAGTCACCAGCCACTCAGAAAGTACTGGGAACAAGTTACAGCCAAATGTTACCAAAGTGCTTCTCTCAGCCTGAAAAGGCTATTTAGACCCATCATATTTTTAAGAAAGTGGGTGTCAGTTTAGTCATAAGGAAGGCCTCTAGGCTCATGTATTGTGGATTGGGCTTCTATTTGGCCACTTTTAGACAAGTCACACAGTCAGCAGCCACTCTGAATGTACTGGGAACCAGTTACAGCCAAAAAGTCACCAAAGTGCTTCTCTCAGCCTGAAAAGGCTATTTTGACCAATGAATTTTTAAAGAAAGTGGGTGTCAGTTTAGTCATAAGGAAGGCCTCTAGGCTCATGTATTGTGGATTGGGCTTCTATTTGGGCACTTTTAGCCAAGTCACACAGCCAGCAGCCACTAAGAATGTACTGGGAACCAGTTACAGTTAAACGTCACCAAAGTGCTTCTCTCAGCCTGAAAAGGCTATTTTGACCAATGATTTTTTAAAGAAAATGGGTGTCAGTTTTGTCATAAGGAAGGCATTTAGGCCCATGTATAGTGCATTGGGATTCTATTTGGAAACTTTTAGGTACAACACACAGTCACCAGCCACTCAGAAAGTACTGGGAACAAGTTACAGCCAAATGTTACCAAAGTGCTTCTCTCAGCCTGAAAAGGCTATTTAGACCCATTATATTTTTAAGAAAGTGGGTGTCAGTTTAGTCATAAGAAAGGCCTCTAGGCTCATGTATTGTGGATTAGGCTTCTATTTGGCCACTTTTAGACAAGTCACACAGTCAGCAGCCACTCAGAATGTACTGGGAACCAGTTACAGCCAAAAAGTCACCAAAGTGCTTCTCTCAGCCTGAAAAGGCTATTTTGACCAATGCATTTATAAAGAAAATTTGTGTCAGTTTTGTCATAAGGAAGGCATTTAGGCCCATTTATAGTGCATTGGGATTCTATTTGGGCACTTTTAGGTACAACACACAGTCACCAGCCACTCAGAAAGTACTGGGAACAAGTTACAGCCAAATGTTACCAGAGTGCTTCTCTCAGCCTGAAAAGGCTATTTAGACCCATTATATTTTTAAGAAAGTGGGTGTCAGTTTAGTCATAAGGAAGGCCTCTAGGCTCATGTATTGTGGATTGGGCTTCTATTTGGCCACTTTTAGACAAGTCACACAGTCAGCAGCCACTCTGAATGTACTGGGAACCAGTTACAGCCAAAAAGTCACCAAAGTGCTTCTCTCAGCCTGAAAAGGCTATTTTGACCAATGAATTTTTAAAGAAAATGGGTGTCAGTTTTGTCATAAGGAAGGCATTTAGGCCCATTTATAGTGCATTGGGATTCTATTTGGGCACTTTTAGGTACAACACACAGTCACCAGCCACTCAGAAAGTACTGGGAACAAGTTACAGCCAAATGTTACCAAAGTGCTTCTCTCAGCCTGAAAAGGCTATTTAGACCCATTATATTTTTAAGAAAGTGGGTGTCAGTTTAGTCATAAGGAAGGCCTCTAGGCTCATGTATTGTGGATTGGGCTTCTATTTGGGCACTTTTAGCCAAGTCACACAGCCAGCAGCCACTAAGAATGTACTGGGAACCAGTTACAGTTAAACGTCACCAAAGTGCTTCTCTCAGCCTGAAAAGGCTATTTTGACCAATGATTTTTTAAAGAAAATGGGTGTCAGTTTTGTCATAAGGAAGGCATTTAGGCCCATGTATAGTGCATTGGGATTCTATTTGGAAACTTTTAGGTACAACACACAGTCACCAGCCACTCAGAAAGTACTGGGAACAAGTTACAGCCAAATGTTACCAAAGTGCTTCTCTCAGCCTGAAAAGGCTATTTAGACCCATTATATTTTTAAGAAAGTGGGTGTCAGTTTAGTCATAAGAAAGGCCTCTAGGCTCATATATTGTGGATTAGGCTTCTATTTGGCCACTTTTAGACAAGTCACACAGTCAGCAGCCACTCAGAATGTACTGGGAACCAGTTACAGCCAAAAAGTCACCAAAGTGCTTCTCAGCCTGAAAAGGCTATTTTGACCAATGCATTTATAAAGAAAATTTGTGTCAGTTTTGTCATAAGGAAGGCATTTAGGCCCATTTATAGTGCATTGGGATTCTATTTGGGCACTTTTAGGTACAACACACAGTCACCAGCCACTCAGAAAGTACTGGGAACAAGTTACAGCCAAATGTTACCAGAGTGCTTCTCTCAGCCTGAAAAGGCTATTTAGACCCATTATATTTTTAAGAAAGTGGGTGTCAGTTTAGTCATAAGGAAGGCCTCTAGGCTCATGTATTGTGGATTGGGCTTCTATTTGGCCACTTTTAGACAAGTCACACAGTCAGCAGCCACTCTGAATGTACTGGGAACCAGTTACAGCCAAAAAGTCACCAAAGTGCTTCTCTCAGCCTGAAAAGGCTATTTTGACCAATGAATTTTTAAAGAAAATGGGTGTCAGTTTTGTCATAAGGAAGGCATTTAGGCCCATTTATAGTGCATTGGGATTCTATTTGGGCACTTTTAGGTACAACACACAGTCACCAGCCACTCAGAAAGTACTGGGAACAAGTTACAGCCAAATGTTACCAAAGTGCTTCTCTCAGCCTGAAAAGGCTATTTAGACCCATTATATTTTTAAGAAAGTGGGTGTCAGTTTAGTCATAAGTAAGGCCTCTAGGCTCATGTATTGTGGATTGGGCTTCTATTTGGGCACTTTTAGCCAAGTCACACAGCCAGCAGCCACTAAGAATGTACTGGGAACCAGTTACAGTTAAACGTCACCAAAGTGCTTCTCTCAGCCTGAAAAGGCTATTTTGACCAATGATTTTTTAAAGAAAATGGGTGTCAGTTTTGTCATAAGGAAGGCATTTAGGCCCATGTATAGTGCATTGGGATTCTATTTGGAAACTTTTAGGTACAACACACAGTCACCAGCCACTCAGAAAGTACTGGGAACAAGTTACAGCCAAATGTTACCAAAGTGCTTCTCTCAGCCTGAAAAGGCTATTTAGACCCATTATATTTTTAAGAAAGTGGGTGTCAGTTTAGTCATAAGAAAGGCCTCTAGGCTCATGTATTGTGGATTAGGCTTCTATTTGGCCACTTTTAGACAAGTCACACAGTCAGCAGCCACTCAGAATGTACTGGGAACCAGTTATAGCCAAAAAGTCACCAAAGTGCTTCTCTCAGCCTGAAAAGGCTATTTTGACCAATGCATTTATAAAGAAAATGTGTGTCAGTTTTGTCATAAGGAAGGCATTTAGGCCCATTTATAATGCATTGGGATTCTATTTGGGCACTTTTAGGTACAACACACAGTCACCAGCCACTCAGAAAGTACTGGGAACAAGTTACAGCCAAATGTTACCAAAGTGCTTCTCTCAGCCTGAAAAGGCTATTTAGACCCATCATATTTTTAAGAAAGTGGGTGTCAGTTTAGTCATAAGGAAGGCCTCTAGGCTCATGTATTGTGGATTGGGCTTCTATTTGGCCACTTTTAGACAAGTCACACAGTCAGCAGCCACTCTGAATGTACTGGGAACCAGTTACAGCCAAAAAGTCACCAAAGTGCTTCTCTCAGCCTGAAAAGGCTATTTTGACCAATGAATTTTTAAAGAAAGTGGGTGTCAGTTTAGTCATAAGGAAGGCCTCTAGGCTCATGTATTGTGGATTGGGCTTCTATTTGGGCACTTTTAGCCAAGTCACACAGCCAGCAGCCACTAAGAATGTACTGGGAACCAGTTACAGTTAAACGTCACCAAAGTGCTTCTCTCAGCCTGAAAAGGCTATTTTGACCAATGATTTTTTAAAGAAAATGGGTGTCAGTTTTGTCATAAGGAAGGCATTTAGGCCCATGTATAGTGCATTGGGATTCTATTTGGAAACTTTTAGGTACAACACACAGTCACCAGCCACTCAGAAAGTACTGGGAACAAGTTACAGCCAAATGTTACCAAAGTGCTTCTCTCAGCCTGAAAAGGCTATTTAGACCCATTATATTTTTAAGAAAGTGGGTGTCAGTTTAGTCATAAGAAAGGCCTCTAGGCTCATGTATTGTGGATTAGGCTTCTATTTGGCCACTTTTAGACAAGTCACACAGTCAGCAGCCACTCAGAATGTACTGGGAACCAGTTACAGCCAAAAAGTCACCAAAGTGCTTCTCTCAGCCTGAAAAGGCTATTTTGACCAATGCATTTATAAAGAAAATTTGTGTCAGTTTTGTCATAAGGAAGGCATTTAGGCCCATTTATAGTGCATTGGGATTCTATTTGGGCACTTTTAGGTACAACACACAGTCACCAGCCACTCAGATAGTACTGGGAACAAGTTACAGCCAAATGTTACCAAAGTGCTTCTCTCAGCCTGAAAAGGCTATTTAGACCCATTATATTTTTAAGAAAGTGGGTGTCAGTTTAGTCATAAGGAAGGCCTCTAGGCTCATGTATTGTGGATTGGGCTTCTATTTGGCCACTTTTAGACAAGTCACACAGTCAGCAGCCACTCTGAATGTACTGGGAACCAGTTACAGCCAAAAAGTCACCAAAGTGCTTCTCTCAGCCTGAAAAGGCTATTTTGACCAATGAATTTTTAAAGAAAATGGGTGTCAGTTTTGTCATAAGGAAGGCATTTAGGCCCATTTATAGTGCATTGGGATTCTATTTGGGCACTTTTAGGTACAACACACAGTCACCAGCCACTCAGAAAGTACTGGGAACAAGTTACAGCCAAATGTTACCAAAGTGCTTCTCTCAGCCTGAAAAGGCTATTTAGACCCATTATATTTTTAAGAAAGTGGGTGTCAGTTTAGTCATAAGGAAGGCCTCTAGGCTCATGTATTGTGGATTGGGCTTCTATTTGGGCACTTTTAGCCAAGTCACACAGTCAGCAGCCACTAAGAATGTACTGGGAACCAGTTACAGTTAAACGTCACCAAAGTGCTTCTCTCAGCCTGAAAAGGCTATTTTGACCAATGATTTTTTAAAGAAAATGGGTGTCAGTTTTGTCATAAGGAAGGCATTTAGGCCCATGTATAGTGCATTGGGATTCTATTTGGAAACTTTTAGGTACAACACACAGTCACCAGCCACTCAGAAAGTACTGGGAACAAGTTACAGCCAAATGTTACCAAAGTGCTTCTCTCAGCCTGAAAAGGCTATTTAGACCCATTATATTTTTAAGAAAGTGGGTGTCAGTTTAGTCATAAGGAAGGCCTCTAGGCTCATGTATTGTGGATTGGGCTTCTATTTGGCCACTTTTAGACAAGTCACACAGTCAGCAGCCACTCTGAATGTACTGGGAACCAGTTACAGCCAAAAAGTCACCAAAGTGCTTCTCTCAGCCTGAAAAGGCTATTTTGACCAATGAATTTTTAAAGAAAATGGGTGTCAGTTTTGTCATAAGGAAGGCATTTAGGCCCATTTATAGTGCATTGGGATTCTATTTGGGCACTTTTAGGTACAACACACAGTCACCAGCCACTCAGAAAGTACTGGGAACAAGTTACAGCCAAATGTTACCAAAGTGCTTCTCTCAGCCTGAAAAGGCTATTTAGACCCATTATATTTTTAAGAAAGTGGGTGTCAGTTTAGTCATAAGGAAGGCCTCTAGGCTCATGTATTGTGGATTGGGCTTCTATTTGGGCACTTTTAGCCAAGTCACACAGCCAGCAGCCACTCAGAATGTACTGGGAACCAGTTACAGTTAAACGTCACCAAAGTGCTTCTCTCAGCCTGAAAAGGCTATTTTGACCAATGATTTTTTAAAGAAAATGGGTGTCAGTTTTGTCATAAGGAAGGCATTTAGGCCCATGTATAGTGCATTGGGATTCTATTTGGAAACTTTTAGGTACAACACACAGTCACCAGCCACTCAGAAAGTACTGGGAACAAGTTACAGCCAAATGTTACCAAAGTGCTTCTCTCAGCCTGAAAAGGCTATTTAGACCCATTATATTTTTAAGAAAGTGGGTGTCAGTTTAGTCATAAGGAAGGCCTCTAGGCTCATGTATTGTGGATTGGGCTTCTATTTGGCCACTTTTAGACAAGTCACACAGTCAGCAGCCACTCTGAATGTACTGGGAACCAGTTACAGCCAAAAAGTCACCAAAGTGCTTCTCTCAGCCTGAAAAGGCTATTTTGACCAATGAATTTTTAAAGAAAATGGGTGTCAGTTTTGTCATAAGGAAGGCATTTAGGCCCATGTATAGTGCATTGGGATTCTATTTGGAAACTTTTAGGTACAACACACAGTCACCAGCCACTCAGAAAGTACTGGGAACAAGTTACAGCCAAATGTTACCAAAGTGCTTCTCTCAGCCTGAAAAGGCTATTTAGACCCATTATATTTTTAAGAAAGTGGGTGTCAGTTTAGTCATAAGAAAGGCCTCTAGGCTCATGTATTGTGGATTAGGCTTCTATTTGGCCACTTTTAGACAAGTCACACAGTCAGCAGCCACTCAGAATGTACTGGGAACCAGTTACAGCCAAAAAGTCACCAAAGTGCTTCTCTCAGCCTGAAAAGGCTATTTTGACCAATGCATTTATAAAGAAAATTTGTGTCAGTTTTGTCATAAGGAAGGCATTTAGGCCCATTTATAGTGCATTGGGATTCTATTTGGGCACTTTTAGGTACAACACACAGTCACCAGCCACTCAGAAAGTACTGGGAACAAGTTACAGCCAAATGTTACCAGAGTGCTTCTCTCAGCCTGAAAAGGCTATTTAGACCCATTATATTTTTAAGAAAGTGGGTGTCAGTTTAGTCATAAGGAAGGCCTCTAGGCTCATGTATTGTGGATTGGGCTTCTATTTGGCCACTTTTAGACAAGTCACACAGTCAGCAGCCACTCTGAATGTACTGGGAACCAGTTACAGCCAAAAAGTCACCAAAGTGCTTCTCTCAGCCTGAAAAGGCTATTTTGACCAATGAATTTTTAAAGAAAATGGGTGTCAGTTTAGTCATAAGGAAGGCCTCTAGGCTCATGTATTGTGGATTGGGCTTCTATTTGGCCACTTTTAGACAAGTCACACAGTCAGCAGCCACTCTGAATGTACTGGGAACCAGTTACAGCCAAAAAGTCACCAAAGTGCTTCTCTCAGCCTGAAAAGGCTATTTTGACCAATGAATTTTTAAAGAAAGTGGGTGTCAGTTTAGTCATAAGGAAGGCCTCTAGGCTCATGTATTGTGGATTGGGCTTCTATTTGGGCACTTTTAGCCAAGTCACACAGCCAGCAGCCACTAAGAATGTACTGGGAACCAGTTACAGTTAAACGTCACCAAAGTGCTTCTCTCAGCCTGAAAAGGCTATTTTGACCAATGATTTTTTAAAGAAAATGGGTGTCAGTTTTGTCATAAGGAAGGCATTTAGGCCCATGTATAGTGCATTGGGATTCTATTTGGAAACTTTTAGGTACAACACACAGTCACCAGCCACTCAGAAAGTACTGGGAACAAGTTACAGCCAAATGTTACCAAAGTGCTTCTCTCAGCCTGAAAAGGCTATTTAGACCCATTATATTTTTAAGAAAGTGGGTGTCAGTTTAGTCATAAGAAAGGCCTCTAGGCTCATGTATTGTGGATTAGGCTTCTATTTGGCCACTTTTAGACAAGTCACACAGTCAGCAGCCACTCAGAATGTACTGGGAACCAGTTACAGCCAAAAAGTCACCAAAGTGCTTCTCTCAGCCTGAAAAGGCTATTTTGACCAATGCATTTATAAAGAAAATTTGTGTCAGTTTTGTCATAAGGAAGGCATTTAGGCCAATTTATAGTGCATTGGGATTCTATTTGGGCACTTTTAGGTACAACACACAGTCACCAGCCACTCAGAAAGTACTGGGAACAAGTTACAGCCAAATGTTACCAGAGTGCTTCTCTCAGCCTGAAAAGGCTATTTAGACCCATTATATTTTTAAGAAAGTGGGTGTCAGTTTAGTCATAAGGAAGGCCTCTAGGCTCATGTATTGTGGATTGGGCTTCTATTTGGCCACTTTTAGACAAGTCACACAGTCAGCAGCCACTCTGAATGTACTGGGAACCAGTTACAGCCAAAAAGTCACCAAAGTGCTTCTCTCAGCCTGAAAAGGCTATTTTGACCAATGAATTTTTAAAGAAAATGGGTGTCAGTTTTGTCATAAGGAAGGCATTTAGGCCCATTTATAGTGCATTGGGATTCTATTTGGGCACTTTTAGGTACAACACACAGTCACCAGCCACTCAGAAAGTACTGGGAACAAGTTACAGCCAAATGTTACCAAAGTGCTTCTCTCAGCCTGAAAAGGCTATTTAGACCCATTATATTTTTAAGAAAGTGGGTGTCAGTTTAGTCATAAGGAAGGCCTCTAGGCTCATGTATTGTGGATTGGGCTTCTATTTGGGCACTTTTAGCCAAGTCACACAGCCAGCAGCCACTAAGAATGTACTGGGAACCAGTTACAGTTAAACGTCACCAAAGTGCTTCTCTCAGCCTGAAAAGGCTATTTTGACCAATGATTTTTTAAAGAAAATGGGTGTCAGTTTTGTCATAAGGAAGGCATTTAGGCCCATGTATAGTGCATTGGGATTCTATTTGGAAACTTTTAGGTACAACACCCAGTCACCAGCCACTCAGAAAGTACTGGGAACAAGTTACAGCCAAATGTTACCAAAGTGCTTCTCTCAGCCTGAAAAGGCTATTTAGACCCATTATATTTTTAAGAAAGTGGGTGTCAGTTTAGTCATAAGAAAGGCCTCTAGGCTCATATATTGTGGATTAGGCTTCTATTTGGCCACTTTTAGACAAGTCACACAGTCAGCAGCCACTCAGAATGTACTGGGAACCAGTTACAGCCAAAAAGTCACCAAAGTGCTTCTCAGCCTGAAAAGGCTATTTTGACCAATGCATTTATAAAGAAAATTTGTGTCAGTTTTGTCATAAGGAAGGCATTTAGGCCCATTTATAGTGCATTGGGATTCTATTTGGGCACTTTTAGGTACAACACACAGTCACCAGCCACTCAGAAAGTACTGGGAACAAGTTACAGCCAAATGTTACCAGAGTGCTTCTCTCAGCCTGAAAAGGCTATTTAGACCCATTATATTTTTAAGAAAGTGGGTGTCAGTTTAGTCATAAGGAAGGCCTCTAGGCTCATGTATTGTGGATTGGGCTTCTATTTGGCCACTTTTAGACAAGTCACACAGTCAGCAGCCACTCTGAATGTACTGGGAACCAGTTACAGCCAAAAAGTCACCAAAGTGCTTCTCTCAGCCTGAAAAGGCTATTTTGACCAATGAATTTTTAAAGAAAATGGGTGTCAGTTTTGTCATAAGGAAGGCATTTAGGCCCATTTATAGTGCATTGGGATTCTATTTGGGCACTTTTAGGTACAACACACAGTCACCAGCCACTCAGAAAGTACTGGGAACAAGTTACAGCCAAATGTTACCAAAGTGCTTCTCTCAGCCTGAAAAGGCTATTTAGACCCATTATATTTTTAAGAAAGTGGGTGTCAGTTTAGTCATAAGGAAGGCCTCTAGGCTCATGTATTGTGGATTGGGCTTCTATTTGGGCACTTTTAGCCAAGTCACACAGCCAGCAGCCACTAAGAATGTACTGGGAACCAGTTACAGTTAAACGTCACCAAAGTGCTTCTCTCAGCCTGAAAAGGCTATTTTGACCAATGATTTTTTAAAGAAAATGGGTGTCAGTTTTGTCATAAGGAAGGCATTTAGGCCCATGTATAGTGCATTGGGATTCTATTTGGAAACTTTTAGGTACAACACCCAGTCACCAGCCACTCAGAAAGTACTGGGAACAAGTTACAGCCAAATGTTACCAAAGTGCTTCTCTCAGCCTGAAAAGGCTATTTAGACCCATTATATTTTTAAGAAAGTGGGTGTCAGTTTAGTCATAAGAAAGGCCTCTAGGCTCATATATTGTGGATTAGGCTTCTATTTGGCCACTTTTAGACAAGTCACACAGTCAGCAGCCACTCAGAATGTACTGGGAACCAGTTACAGCCAAAAAGTCACCAAAGTGCTTCTCAGCCTGAAAAGGCTATTTTGACCAATGCATTTATAAAGAAAATTTGTGTCAGTTTTGTCATAAGGAAGGCATTTAGGCCCATTTATAGTGCATTGGGATTCTATTTGGGCACTTTTAGGTACAACACACAGTCACCAGCCACTCAGAAAGTACTGGGAACAAGTTACAGCCAAATGTTACCAGAGTGCTTCTCTCAGCCTGAAAAGGCTATTTAGACCCATTATATTTTTAAGAAAGTGGGTGTCAGTTTAGTCATAAGGAAGGCCTCTAGGCTCATGTATTGTGGATTGGGCTTCTATTTGGCCACTTTTAGACAAGTCACACAGTCAGCAGCCACTCTGAATGTACTGGGAACCAGTTACAGCCAAAAAGTCACCAAAGTGCTTCTCTCAGCCTGAAAAGGCTATTTTGACCAATGAATTTTTAAAGAAAATGGGTGTCAGTTTTGTCATAAGGAAGGCATTTAGGCCCATTTATAGTGCATTGGGATTCTATTTGGGCACTTTTAGGTACAACACACAGTCACCAGCCACTCAGAAAGTACTGGGAACAAGTTACAGCCAAATGTTACCAAAGTGCTTCTCTCAGCCTGAAAAGGCTATTTAGACCCATTATATTTTTAAGAAAGTGGGTGTCAGTTTAGTCATAAGTAAGGCCTCTAGGCTCATGTATTGTGGATTGGGCTTCTATTTGGGCACTTTTAGCCAAGTCACACAGCCAGCAGCCACTAAGAATGTACTGGGAACCAGTTACAGTTAAACGTCACCAAAGTGCTTCTCTCAGCCTGAAAAGGCTATTTTGACCAATGATTTTTTAAAGAAAATGGGTGTCAGTTTTGTCATAAGGAAGGCATTTAGGCCCATGTATAGTGCATTGGGATTCTATTTGGAAACTTTTAGGTACAACACACAGTCACCAGCCACTCAGAAAGTACTGGGAACAAGTTACAGCCAAATGTTACCAAAGTGCTTCTCTCAGCCTGAAAAGGCTATTTAGACCCATTATATTTTTAAGAAAGTGGGTGTCAGTTTAGTCATAAGAAAGGCCTCTAGGCTCATGTATTGTGGATTAGGCTTCTATTTGGCCACTTTTAGACAAGTCACACAGTCAGCAGCCACTCAGAATGTACTGGGAACCAGTTATAGCCAAAAAGTCACCAAAGTGCTTCTCTCAGCCTGAAAAGGCTATTTTGACCAATGCATTTATAAAGAAAATGTGTGTCAGTTTTGTCATAAGGAAGGCATTTAGGCCCATTTATAATGCATTGGGATTCTATTTGGGCACTTTTAGGTACAACACACAGTCACCAGCCACTCAGAAAGTACTGGGAACAAGTTACAGCCAAATGTTACCAAAGTGCTTCTCTCAGCCTGAAAAGGCTATTTAGACCCATTATATTTTTAAGAAAGTGGGTGTCAGTTTAGTCATAAGGAAGGCCTCTAGGCTCATGTATTGTGGATTGGGCTTCTATTTGGCCACTTTTAGACAAGTCACACAGTCAGCAGCCACTCTGAATGTACTGGGAACCAGTTACAGCCAAAAAGTCACAAAAGTGCTTCTCTCAGCCTGAAAAGGCTATTTTGACCAATGAATTTTTAAAGAAAGTGGGTGTCAGTTTAGTCATAAGGAAGGCCTCTAGGCTCATGTATTGTGGATTGGGCTTCTATTTGGGCACTTTTAGCCAAGTCACACAGCCAGCAGCCACTAAGAATGTACTGGGAACCAGTTACAGTTAAACGTCACCAAAGTGCTTCTCTCAGCCTGAAAAGGCTATTTTGACCAATGATTTTTTAAAGAAAATGGGTGTCAGTTTTGTCATAAGGAAGGCATTTAGGCCCATGTATAGTGCATTGGGATTCTATTTGGAAACTTTTAGGTACAACACACAGTCACCAGCCACTCAGAAAGTACTGGGAACAAGTTACAGCCAAATGTTACCAAAGTGCTTCTCTCAGCCTGAAAAGGCTATTTAGACCCATTATATTTTTAAGAAAGTGGGTGTCAGTTTAGTCATAAGAAAGGCCTCTAGGCTCATGTATTGTGGATTAGGCTTCTATTTGGCCACTTTTAGACAAGTCACACAGTCAGCAGCCACTCAGAATGTACTGGGAACCAGTTACAGCCAAAAAGTCACCAAAGTGCTTCTCTCAGCCTGAAAAGGCTATTTTGACCAATGCATTTATAAAGAAAATTTGTGTCAGTTTTGTCATAAGGAAGGCATTTAGGCCCATTTATAGTGCATTGGGATTCTATTTGGGCACTTTTAGGTACAACACACAGTCACCAGCCACTCAGAAAGTACTGGGAACAAGTTACAGCCAAATGTTACCAGAGTGCTTCTCTCAGCCTGAAAAGGCTATTTAGACCCATTATATTTTTAAGAAAGTGGGTGTCAGTTTAGTCATAAGGAAGGCCTCTAGGCTCATGTATTGTGGATTGGGCTTCTATTTGGCCACTTTTAGACAAGTCACACAGTCAGCAGCCACTCTGAATGTACTGGGAACCAGTTACAGCCAAAAAGTCACCAAAGTGCTTCTCTCAGCCTGAAAAGGCTATTTTGACCAATGAATTTTTAAAGAAAATGGGTGTCAGTTTTGTCATAAGGAAGGCATTTAGGCCCATTTATAGTGCATTGGGATTCTATTTGGGCACTTTTAGGTACAACACACAGTCACCAGCCACTCAGAAAGTACTGGGAACAAGTTACAGCCAAATGTTACCAAAGTGCTTCTCTCAGCCTGAAAAGGCTATTTAGACCCATTATATTTTTAAGAAAGTGGGTGTCAGTTTAGTCATAAGGAAGGCCTCTAGGCTCATGTATTGTGGATTGGGCTTCTATTTGGGCACTTTTAGCCAAGTCACACAGCCAGCAGCCACTAAGAATGTACTGGGAACCAGTTACAGTTAAACGTCACCAAAGTGCTTCTCTCAGCCTGAAAAGGCTATTTTGACCAATGATTTTTTAAAGAAAATGGGTGTCAGTTTTGTCATAAGGAAGGCATTTAGGCCCATGTATAGTGCATTGGGATTCTATTTGGAAACTTTTAGGTACAACACACAGTCACCAGCCACTCAGAAAGTACTGGGAACAAGTTACAGCCAAATGTTACCAAAGTGCTTCTCTCAGCCTGAAAAGGCTATTTAGACCCATTATATTTTTAAGAAAGTGGGTGTCAGTTTAGTCATAAGAAAGGCCTCTAGGCTCATATATTGTGGATTAGGCTTCTATTTGGCCACTTTTAGACAAGTCACACAGTCAGCAGCCACTCAGAATGTACTGGGAACCAGTTACAGCCAAAAAGTCACCAAAGTGCTTCTCTCAGCCTGAAAAGGCTATTTTGACCAATGCATTTATAAAGAAAATGTGTGTCAGTTTTGTCATAAGGAAGGCATTTAGGCCCATTTATAGTGCATTGGGATTCTATTTGGGCACTTTTAGGTACAACACACAGTCACCAGCCACTCAGAAAGTACTGGGAACAAGTTACAGCCAAATGTTACCAGAGTGCTTCTCTCAGCCTGAAAAGGCTATTTAGACCCATTATATTTTTAAGAAAGTGGGTGTCAGTTTAGTCATAAGGAAGGCCTCTAGGCTCATGTATTGTGGATTGGGCTTCTATTTGGCCACTTTTAGACAAGTCACACAGTCAGCAGCCACTCTGAATGTACTGGGAACCAGTTACAGCCAAAAAGTCACCAAAGTGCTTCTCTCAGCCTGAAAAGGCTATTTTGACCAATGAATTTTTAAAGAAAGTGGGTGTCAGTTTAGTCATAAGGAAGGCCTCTAGGCTCATGTATTGTGGATTGGGCTTCTATTTGGGCACTTTTAGCCAAGTCACACAGCCAGCAGCCACTAAGAATGTACTGGGAACCAGTTACAGTTAAACGTCACCAAAGTGCTTCTCTCAGCCTGAAAAGGCTATTTTGACCAATGATTTTTTAAAGAAAATGGGTGTCAGTTTTGTCATAAGGAAGGCATTTAGGCCCATGTATAGTGCATTGGGATTCTATTTGGAAACTTTTAGGTACAACACACAGTCACCAGCCACTCAGAAAGTACTGGGAACAAGTTACAGCCAAATGTTACCAAAGTGCTTCTCTCAGCCTGAAAAGGCTATTTAGACCCATTATATTTTTAAGAAAGTGGGTGTCAGTTTAGTCATAAGAAAGGCCTCTAGGCTCATGTATTGTGGATTAGGCTTCTATTTGGCCACTTTTAGACAAGTCACACAGTCAGCAGCCACTCAGAATGTACTGGGAACCAGTTACAGCCAAAAAGTCACCAAAGTGCTTCTCTCAGCCTGAAAAGGCTATTTTGACCAATGCATTTATAAAGAAAATTTGTGTCAGTTTTGTCATAAGGAAGGCATTTAGGCCCATTTATAGTGCATTGGGATTCTATTTGGGCACTTTTAGGTACAACACACAGTCACCAGCCACTCAGAAAGTACTGGGAACAAGTTACAGCCAAATGTTACCAAAGTGCTTCTCTCAGCCTGAAAAGGCTATTTAGACCCATTATATTTTTAAGAAAGTGGGTGTCAGTTTAGTCATAAGGAAGGCCTCTAGGCTCATGTATTGTGGATTGGGCTTCTATTTGGGCACTTTTAGCCAAGTCACACAGCCAGCAGCCACTAAGAATGTACTGGGAACCAGTTACAGTTAAACGTCACCAAAGTGCTTCTCTCAGCCTGAAAAGGCTATTTTGACCAATGATTTTTTAAAGAAAATGGGTGTCAGTTTTGTCATAAGGAAGGCATTTAGGCCCATGTATAGTGCATTGGGATTCTATTTGGAAACTTTTAGGTACAACACACAGTCACCAGCCACTCAGAAAGTACTGGGAACAAGTTACAGCCAAATGTTACCAAAGTGCTTCTCTCAGCCTGAAAAGGCTATTTAGACCCATTATATTTTTAAGAAAGTGGGTGTCAGTTTAGTCATAAGAAAGGCCTCTAGGCTCATATATTGTGGATTAGGCTTCTATTTGGCCACTTTTAGACAAGTCACACAGTCAGCAGCCACTCAGAATGTACTGGGAACCAGTTACAGCCAAAAAGTCACCAAAGTGCTTCTCAGCTTGAAAAGGCTATTTTGACCAATGCATTTATAAAGAAAATTTGTGTCAGTTTTGTCATAAGGAAGGCATTTAGGCCCATTTATAGTGCATTGGGATTCTATTTGGGCACTTTTAGGTACAACACACAGTCACCAGCCACTCAGAAAGTACTGGGAACAAGTTACAGCCAAATGTTACCAGAGTGCTTCTCTCAGCCTGAAAAGGCTATTTAGACCCATTATATTTTTAAGAAAGTGGGTGTCAGTTTAGTCATAAGGAAGGCCTCTAGGCTCATGTATTGTGGATTGGGCTTCTATTTGGCCACTTTTAGACAAGTCACACAGTCAGCAGCCACTCTGAATGTACTGGGAACCAGTTACAGCCAAAAAGTCACCAAAGTGCTTCTCTCAGCCTGAAAAGGCTATTTTGACCAATGAATTTTTAAAGAAAATGGGTGTCAGTTTTGTCATAAGGAAGGCATTTAGGCCCATTTATAGTGCATTGGGATTCTATTTGGGCACTTTTAGGTACAACACACAGTCACCAGCCACTCAGAAAGTACTGGGAACAAGTTACAGCCAAATGTTACCAAAGTGCTTCTCTCAGCCTGAAAAGGCTATTTAGACCCATTATATTTTTAAGAAAGTGGGTGTCAGTTTAGTCATAAGTAAGGCCTCTAGGCTCATGTATTGTGGATTGGGCTTCTATTTGGGCACTTTTAGCCAAGTCACACAGCCAGCAGCCACTAAGAATGTACTGGGAACCAGTTACAGTTAAACGTCACCAAAGTGCTTCTCTCAGCCTGAAAAGGCTATTTTGACCAATGATTTTTTAAAGAAAATGGGTGTCAGTTTTGTCATAAGGAAGGCATTTAGGCCCATGTATAGTGCATTGGGATTCTATTTGGAAACTTTTAGGTACAACACACAGTCACCAGCCACTCAGAAAGTACTGGGAACAAGTTACAGCCAAATGTTACCAAAGTGCTTCTCTCAGCCTGAAAAGGCTATTTAGACCCATTATATTTTTAAGAAAGTGGGTGTCAGTTTAGTCATAAGAAAGGCCTCTAGGCTCATGTATTGTGGATTAGGCTTCTATTTGGCCACTTTTAGACAAGTCACACAGTCAGCAGCCACTCAGAATGTACTGGGAACCAGTTATAGCCAAAAAGTCACCAAAGTGCTTCTCTCAGCCTGAAAAGGCTATTTTGACCAATGCATTTATAAAGAAAATGTGTGTCATTTTTGTCATAAGGAAGGCATTTAGGCCCATTTATAATGCATTGGGATTCTATTTGGGCACTTTTAGGTACAACACACAGTCACCAGCCACTCAGAAAGTACTGGGAACAAGTTACAGCCAAATGTTACCAAAGTGCTTCTCTCAGCCTGAAAAGGCTATTTAGACCCATTATATTTTTAAGAAAGTGGGTGTCAGTTTAGTCATAAGGAAGGCCTCTAGGCTCATGTATTGTGGATTGGGCTTCTATTTGGCCACTTTTAGACAAGTCACACAGTCAGCAGCCACTCTGAATGTACTGGGAACCAGTTACAGCCAAAAAGTCACCAAAGTGCTTCTCTCAGCCTGAAAAGGCTATTTTGACCAATGAATTTTTAAAGAAAGTGGGTGTCAGTTTAGTCATAAGGAAGGCCTCTAGGCTCATGTATTGTGGATTGGGCTTCTATTTGGGCACTTTTAGCCAAGTCACACAGCCAGCAGCCACTAAGAATGTACTGGGAACCAGTTACAGTTAAACGTCACCAAAGTGCTTCTCTCAGCCTGAAAAGGCTATTTTGACCAATGATTTTTTAAAGAAAATGGGTGTCAGTTTTGTCATAAGGAAGGCATTTAGGCCCATGTATAGTGCATTGGGATTCTATTTGGAAACTTTTAGGTACAACACACAGTCACCAGCCACTCAGAAAGTACTGGGAACAAGTTACAGCCAAATGTTACCAAAGTGCTTCTCTCAGCCTGAAAAGGCTATTTAGACCCATTATATTTTTAAGAAAGTGGGTGTCAGTTTAGTCATAAGAAAGGCCTCTAGGCTCATGTATTGTGGATTAGGCTTCTATTTGGCCACTTTTAGACAAGTCACACAGTCAGCAGCCACTCAGAATGTACTGGGAACCAGTTACAGCCAAAAAGTCACCAAAGTGCTTCTCTCAGCCTGAAAAGGCTATTTTGACCAATGCATTTATAAAGAAAATTTGTGTCAGTTTTGTCATAAGGAAGGCATTTAGGCCCATTTATAGTGCATTGGGATTCTATTTGGGCACTTTTAGGTACAACACACAGTCACCAGCCACTCAGAAAGTACTGGGAACAAGTTACAGCCAAATGTTACCAGAGTGCTTCTCTCAGCCTGAAAAGGCTATTTAGACCCATTATATTTTTAAGAAAGTGGGTGTCAGTTTAGTCATAAGGAAGGCCTCTAGGCTCATGTATTGTGGATTGGGCTTCTATTTGGCCACTTTTAGACAAGTCACACAGTCAGCAGCCACTCTGAATGTACTGGGAACCAGTTACAGCCAAAAAGTCACCAAAGTGCTTCTCTCAGCCTGAAAAGGCTATTTTGACCAATGAATTTTTAAAGAAAATGGGTGTCAGTTTTGTCATAAGGAAGGCATTTAGGCCCATTTATAGTGCATTGGGATTCTATTTGGGCACTTTTAGGTACAACACACAGTCACCAGCCACTCAGAAAGTACTGGGAACAAGTTACAGCCAAATGTTACCAAAGTGCTTCTCTCAGCCTGAAAAGGCTATTTAGACCCATTATATTTTTAAGAAAGTGGGTGTCAGTTTAGTCATAAGGAAGGCCTCTAGGCTCATGTATTGTGGATTGGGCTTCTATTTGGGCACTTTTAGCCAAGTCACACAGCCAGCAGCCACTAAGAATGTACTGGGAACCAGTTACAGTTAAACGTCACCAAAGTGCTTCTCTCAGCCTGAAAAGGCTATTTTGACCAATGATTTTTTAAAGAAAATGGGTGTCAGTTTTGTCATAAGGAAGGCATTTAGGCCCATGTATAGTGCATTGGGATTCTATTTGGAAACTTTTAGGTACAACACACAGTCACCAGCCACTCAGAAAGTACTGGGAACAAGTTACAGCCAAATGTTACCAAAGTGCTTCTCTCAGCCTGAAAAGGCTATTTAGACCCATTATATTTTTAAGAAAGTGGGTGTCAGTTTAGTCATAAGAAAGGCCTCTAGGCTCATATATTGTGGATTAGGCTTCTATTTGGCCACTTTTAGACAAGTCACACAGTCAGCAGCCACTCAGAATGTACTGGGAACCAGTTACAGCCAAAAAGTCACCAAAGTGCTTCTCTCAGCCTGAAAAGGCTATTTTGACCAATGCATTTATAAAGAAAATTTGTGTCAGTTTTGTCATAAGGAAGGCATTTAGGCCCATTTATAGTGCATTGGGATTCTATTTGGGCACTTTTAGGTACAACACACAGTCACCAGCCACTCAGAAAGTACTGGGAACAAGTTACAGCCAAATGTTACCAGAGTGCTTCTCTCAGCCTGAAAAGGCTATTTAGACCCATTATATTTTTAAGAAAGTGGGTGTCAGTTTAGTCATAAGGAAGGCCTCTAGGCTCATGTATTGTGGATTGGGCTTCTATTTGGCCACTTTTAGACAAGTCACACAGTCAGCAGCCACTCTGAATGTACTGGGAACCAGTTACAGCCAAAAAGTCACCAAAGTGCTTCTCTCAGCCTGAAAAGGCTATTTTGACCAATGAATTTTTAAAGAAAATGGGTGTCAGTTTTGTCATAAGGAAGGCATTTAGGCCCATTTATAGTGCATTGGGATTCTATTTGGGCACTTTTAGGTACAACACACAGTCACCAGCCACTCAGAAAGTACTGGGAACAAGTTACAGCCAAATGTTACCAAAGTGCTTCTCTCAGCCTGAAAAGGCTATTTAGACCCATTATATTTTTAAGAAAGTGGGTGTCAGTTTAGTCATAAGGAAGGCCTCTAGGCTCATGTATTGTGGATTGGGCTTCTATTTGGGCACTTTTAGCCAAGTCACACAGCCAGCAGCCACTAAGAATGTACTGGGAACCAGTTACAGTTAAACGTCACCAAAGTGCTTCTCTCAGCCTGAAAAGGCTATTTTGACCAATGATTTTTTAAAGAAAATGGGTGTCAGTTTTGTCATAAGGAAGGCATTTAGGCCCATGTATAGTGCATTGGGATTCTATTTGGAAACTTTTAGGTACAACACACAGTCACCAGCCACTCAGAAAGTACTGGGAACAAGTTACAGCCAAATGTTACCAAAGTGCTTCTCTCAGCCTGAAAAGGCTATTTAGACCCATTATATTTTTAAGAAAGTGGGTGTCAGTTTAGTCATAAGAAAGGCCTCTAGGCTCATGTATTGTGGATTAGGCTTCTATTTGGCCACTTTTAGACAAGTCACACAGTCAGCAGCCACTCAGAATGTACTGGGAACCAGTTACAGCCAAAAAGTCACCAAAGTGCTTCTCTCAGCCTGAAAAGGCTATTTTGACCAATGCATTTATAAAGAAAATGTGTGTCAGTTTTGTCATAAGGAAGGCATTTAGGCCCATTTATAATGCATTGGGATTCTATTTGGGCACTTTTAGGTACAACACACAGTCACCAGCCACTCAGAAAGTACTGGGAACAAGTTACAGCCAAATGTTACCAAAGTGCTTCTCTCAGCCTGAAAAGGCTATTTAGACCCATTATATTTTTAAGAAAGTGGGTGTCAGTTTAGTCATAAGGAAGGCCTCTAGGCTCATGTATTGTGGATTGGGCTTCTATTTGGCCACTTTTAGACAAGTCACACAGTCAGCAGCCACTCTGAATGTACTGGGAACCAGTTACAGCCAAAAAGTCACCAAAGTGCTTCTCTCAGCCTGAAAAGGCTATTTTGACCAATGAATTTTTAAAGAAAATGGGTGTCAGTTTTGTCATAAGGAAGGCATTTAGGCCCATTTATAGTGCATTGGGATTCTATTTGGGCACTTTTAGGTACAACACACAGTCACCAGCCACTCAGAAAGTACTGGGAACAAGTTACAACCAAATGTTACCAAAGTGCTTCTCTCAGCCTGAAAAGGCTATTTAGACCCATTATATTTTTAAGAAAGTGGGTGTCAGTTTAGTCATAAGGAAGGCCTCTAGGCTCATGTATTGTGGATTGGGCTTCTATTTGGGCACTTTTAGCCAAGTCACACAGCCAGCAGCCACTCAGAATGTACTGGGAACCAGTTACAGTTAAACGTCACCAAAGTGCTTCTCTCAGCCTGAAAAGGCTATTTTGACCAATGATTTTTTAAAGAAAATGGGTGTCAGTTTTGTCATAAGGAAGGCATTTAGGCCCATGTATAGTGCATTGGGATTCTATTTGGAAACTTTTAGGTACAACACACAGTCACCAGCCACTCAGAAAGTACTGGGAACAAGTTACAGCCAAATGTTACCAAAGTGCTTCTCTCAGCCTGAAAAGGCTATTTAGACCCATTATATTTTTAAGAAAGTGGGTGTCAGTTTAGTCATAAGGAAGGCCTCTAGGCTCATGTATTGTGGATTGGGCTTCTATTTGGCCACTTTTAGACAAGTCACACAGTCAGCAGCCACTCTGAATGTACTGGGAACCAGTTACAGCCAAAAAGTCACCAAAGTGCTTCTCTCAGCCTGAAAAGGCTATTTTGACCAATGAATTTTTAAAGAAAATGGGTGTCAGTTTTGTCATAAGGAAGGCATTTAGGCCCATGTATAGTGCATTGGGATTCTATTTGGAAACTTTTAGGTACAACACACAGTCACCAGCCATTCAGATAGTACTGGGAACAAGTTACAGCCAAATGTTACCAAAGTGCTTCTCTCAGCCTGAAAAGGCTATTTAGACCCATTATATTTTTAAGACAGTGGGTATCAGTTTAGTCATAAGGAAGGCCTCTAGGCTCATGTATTGTGGATTGGGCTTCTATTTGGCCACTTTTAGACAAGTCACACAGTCAGCAGCCACTCAGAATGTACTGGGAACAAGTTACAGTTAAATGTCACCAAAGTGCTTCTCTCAGCCTGAAAAGGCTATTTTGACCAATGAATTTTTAAAGAAAATGGGTGTCAGTTTTGTCATAAGGAAGGCATTTAGGCCCATTTATAGTGCATTGGGATTCTATTTGGAAACTTTTAGGTACAACACACAGTCACCAGCCACTCAGAAAGTACTGGGAACAAGTTACAGCCAAATGTTACCAAAGTGCTTCTCTCAGCCTGAAAAGGCTATTTAGACCCATTATATTTTTAAGAAAGTGGGTGTCAGTTTAGTCATAGGGAAGGCCTCTAGGCTCATGTATTGTGGATTGGGCTTCTATTTGGCCACTTTTAGACAAGTCACACAGTCAGCAGCCACTGAGAATTTACTGGGAACAAGTTACAGTTAAATGTCACCAAAGTGCTTCTCTCAGCCTGAAAAGGCTATTTTGACCAATGAATTTTTAAAGAAAATGGGTGTCAGTTTTGTCATAAGGAAGGCATTTAGGCCCATTTATAGTGCATTGGGATTCTATTTGGGCACTTTTAGGTACAACACACAGTCACCAGCCACTCAGAAAGTACTGGGAACAAGTTACAGCCAAATGTTACCAAAGTGCTTCTCTCAGCCTGAAAAGGCTATTTAGACCCATTATATTTTTAAGAAAGTGGGTGTCAGTTTAGTCATAAGGAAGGCCTCTAGGCTCATGTATTGTGGATTGGGCTTCTATTTGGGCACTTTTAGCCAAGTCACACAGCCAGCAGCCACTAAGAATGTACTGGGAACCAGTTACAGTTAAACGTCACCAAAGTGCTTCTCTCAGCCTGAAAAGGCTATTTTGACCAATGATTTTTTAAAGAAAATGGGTGTCAGTTTTGTCATAAGGAAGGCATTTAGGCCCATGTATAGTGCATTGGGATTCTATTTGGAAACTTTTAGGTACAACACACAGTCACCAGCCACTCAGAAAGTACTGGGAACAAGTTACAGCCAAATGTTACCAAAGTGCTTCTCTCAGCCTGAAAAGGCTATTTAGACCCATTATATTTTTAAGAAAGTGGGTGTCAGTTTAGTCATAAGAAAGGCCTCTAGGCTCATGTATTGTGGATTAGGCTTCTATTTGGCCACTTTTAGACAAGTCACACAGTCAGCAGCCACTCAGAATGTACTGGGAACCAGTTACAGCCAAAAAGTCACCAAAGTGCTTCTCTCAGCCTGAAAAGGCTATTTTGACCAATGCATTTATAAAGAAAATGTGTGTCAGTTTTGTCATAAGGAAGGCATTTAGGCCCATTTATAATGCATTGGGATTCTATTTGGGCACTTTTAGGTACAACACACAGTCACCAGCCACTCAGAAAGTACTGGGAACAAGTTACAGCCAAATGTTACCAAAGTGCTTCTCTCAGCCTGAAAAGGCTATTTAGACCCATTATATTTTTAAGAAAGTGGGTGTCAGTTTAGTCATAAGGAAGGCCTCTAGGCTCATGTATTGTGGATTGGGCTTCTATTTGGCCACTTTTAGACAAGTCACACAGTCAGCAGCCACTCTGAATGTACTGGGAACCAGTTACAGCCAAAAAGTCACCAAAGTGCTTCTCTCAGCCTGAAAAGGCTATTTTGACCAATGAATTTTTAAAGAAAATGGGTGTCAGTTTTGTCATAAGGAAGGCATTTAGGCCCATTTATAGTGCATTGGGATTCTATTTGGGCACTTTTAGGTACAACACACAGTCACCAGCCACTCAGAAAGTACTGGGAACAAGTTACAGCCAAATGTTACCAAAGTGCTTCTCTCAGCCTGAAAAGGCTATTTAGACCCATTATATTTTTAAGAAAGTGGGTGTCAGTTTAGTCATAAGGAAGGCCTCTAGGCTCATGTATTGTGGATTGGGCTTCTATTTGGGCACTTTTAGCCAAGTCACACAGCCAGCAGCCACTCAGAATGTACTGGGAACCAGTTACAGTTAAACGTCACCAAAGTGCTTCTCTCAGCCTGAAAAGGCTATTTTGACCAATGATTTTTTAAAGAAAATGGGTGTCAGTTTTGTCATAAGGAAGGCATTTAGGCCCATGTATAGTGCATTGGGATTCTATTTGGAAACTTTTAGGTACAACACACAGTCACCAGCCACTCAGAAAGTACTGGGAACAAGTTACAGCCAAATGTTACCAAAGTGCTTCTCTCAGCCTGAAAAGGCTATTTAGACCCATTATATTTTTAAGAAAGTGGGTGTCAGTTTAGTCATAAGAAAGGCCTCTAGGCTCATATATTGTGGATTAGGCTTCTATTTGGCCACTTTTAGACAAGTCACACAGTCAGCAGCCACTCAGAATGTACTGGGAACCAGTTACAGCCAAAAAGTCACCAAAGTGCTTCTCTCAGCCTGAAAAGGCTATTTTGACCAATGCATTTATAAAGAAAATTTGTGTCAGTTTTGTCATAAGGAAGGCATTTAGGCCCATTTATAGTGCATTGGGATTCTATTTGGGCACTTTTAGGTACAACACACAGTCACCAGCCACTCAGAAAGTACTGGGAACAAGTTACAGCCAAATGTTACCAGAGTGCTTCTCTCAGCCTGAAAAGGCTATTTAGACCCATTATATTTTTAAGAAAGTGGGTGTCAGTTTAGTCATAAGGAAGGCCTCTAGGCTCATGTATTGTGGATTGGGCTTCTATTTGGCCACTTTTAGACAAGTCACACAGTCAGCAGCCACTCTGAATGTACTGGGAACCAGTTACAGCCAAAAAGTCACCAAAGTGCTTCTCTCAGCCTGAAAAGGCTATTTTGACCAATGAATTTTTAAAGAAAATGGGTGTCAGTTTTGTCATAAGGAAGGCATTTAGGCCCATTTATAGTGCATTGGGATTCTATTTGGGCACTTTTAGGTACAACACACAGTCACCAGCCACTCAGAAAGTACTGGGAACAAGTTACAGCCAAATGTTACCAAAGTGCTTCTCTCAGCCTGAAAAGGCTATTTAGACCCATTATATTTTTAAGAAAGTGGGTGTCAGTTTAGTCATAAGGAAGGCCTCTAGGCTCATGTATTGTGGATTGGGCTTCTATTTGGGCACTTTTAGCCAAGTCACACAGCCAGCAGCCACTCAGAATGTACTGGGAACCAGTTACAGTTAAACGTCACCAAAGTGCTTCTCTCAGCCTGAAAAGGCTATTTTGACCAATGATTTTTTAAAGAAAATGGGTGTCAGTTTTGTCATAAGGAAGGCATTTAGGCCCATGTATAGTGCATTGGGATTCTATTTGGAAACTTTTAGGTACAACACACAGTCACCAGCCACTCAGAAAGTACTGGGAACAAGTTACAGCCAAATGTTACCAAAGTGCTTCTCTCAGCCTGAAAAGGCTATTTAGACCCATTATATTTTTAAGAAAGTGGGTGTCAGTTTAGTCATAAGAAAGGCCTCTAGGCTCATATATTGTGGATTAGGCTTCTATTTGGCCACTTTTAGACAAGTCACACAGTCAGCAGCCACTCAGAATGTACTGGGAACCAGTTACAGCCAAAAAGTCACCAAAGTGCTTCTCTCAGCCTGAAAAGGCTATTTTGACCAATGCATTTATAAAGAAAATTTGTGTCAGTTTTGTCATAAGGAAGGCATTTAGGCCCATTTATAGTGCATTGGGATTCTATTTGGGCACTTTTAGGTACAACACACAGTCACCAGCCACTCAGAAAGTACTGGGAACAAGTTACAGCCAAATGTTACCAGAGTGCTTCTCTCAGCCTGAAAAGGCTATTTAGACCCATTATATTTTTAAGAAAGTGGGTGTCAGTTTAGTCATAAGGAAGGCCTCTAGGCTCATGTATTGTGGATTGGGCTTCTATTTGGCCACTTTTAGACAAGTCACACAGTCAGCAGCCACTCTGAATGTACTGGGAACCAGTTACAGCCAAAAAGTCACCAAAGTGCTTCTCTCAGCCTGAAAAGGCTATTTTGACCAATGAATTTTTAAAGAAAATGGGTGTCAGTTTTGTCATAAGGAAGGCATTTAGGCCCATTTATAGTGCATTGGGATTCTATTTGGGCACTTTTAGGTACAACACACAGTCACCAGCCACTCAGAAAGTACTGGGAACAAGTTACAGCCAAATGTTACCAAAGTGCTTCTCTCAGCCTGAAAAGGCTATTTAGACCCATTATATTTTTAAGAAAGTGGGTGTCAGTTTAGTCATAAGGAAGGCCTCTAGGCTCATGTATTGTGGATTGGGCTTCTATTTGGGCACTTTTAGCCAAGTCACACAGCCAGCAGCCACTAAGAATGTACTGGGAACCAGTTACAGTTAAACGTCACCAAAGTGCTTCTCTCAGCCTGAAAAGGCTATTTTGACCAATGATTTTTTAAAGAAAATGGGTGTCAGTTTTGTCATAAGGAAGGCATTTAGGCCCATGTATAGTGCATTGGGATTCTATTTGGAAACTTTTAGGTACAACACACAGTCACCAGCCACTCAGAAAGTACTGGGAACAAGTTACAGCCAAATGTTACCAAAGTGCTTCTCTCAGCCTGAAAAGGCTATTTAGACCCATTATATTTTTAAGACAGTGGGTATCAGTTTAGTCGTAAGGAAGGCCTCTAGGCTCATGTATTGTGGATTGGGCTTCTATTTGGCCACTTTTAGACAAGTCACACAGTCAGCAGCCACTCAGAATGTACTGGGAACAAGTTACAGTTAAATGTCACCAAAGTGCTTCTCTCAGCCTGAAAAGGCTATTTTGACCAATGAATTTTTAAAGAAAATGGGTGTCAGTTTTGTCATAAGGAAGGCATTTAGGCCCATTTATAGTGCATTGGGATTCTATTTGGAAACTTTTAGGTACAACACACAGTCACCAGCCACTCAGAAAGTACTGGGAACAAGTTACAGCCAAATGTTACCAAAGTGCTTCTCTCAGCCTGAAAAGGCTATTTACACCCATTATATTTTTAAGAAAGTGGGTGTCAGTTTAGTCATAGGGAAGGCCTCTAGGCTCATGTATTGTGGATTGGGCTTCTATTTGGCCACTTTTAGACAAGTCACACAGTCAGCAGCCACTCAGAATTTACTGGGAACAAGTTACAGTTAAATGTCACCAAAGTGCTTCTCTCAGCCTGAAAAGGCTATTTTGACCAATGAATTTTTAAAGAAAATGGGTGTCAGTTTTGTCATAAGGAAGGCATTTAGGCCCATTTATAGTGCATTGGGATTCTATTTGGGCACTTTTAGGTACAACACACAGTCACCAGCCACTCAGAAAGTACTGGGAACAAGTTACAGCCAAATGTTACCAAAGTGCTTCTCTCAGCCTGAAAAGGCTATTTAGACCCATTATATTTTTAAGAAAGTGGGTGTCAGTTTAGTCATAAGGAAGGCCTCTAGGCTCATGTATTGTGGATTGGGCTTCTATTTGGGCACTTTTAGCCAAGTCACACAGCCAGCAGCCACTAAGAATGTACTGGGAACCAGTTACAGTTAAACGTCACCAAAGTGCTTCTCTCAGCCTGAAAAGGCTATTTTGACCAATGATTTTTTAAAGAAAATGGGTGTCAGTTTTGTCATAAGGAAGGCATTTAGGCCCATGTATAGTGCATTGGGATTCTATTTGGAAACTTTTAGGTACAACACACAGTCACCAGCCACTCAGAAAGTACTGGGAACAAGTTACAGCCAAATGTTACCAAAGTGCTTCTCTCAGCCTGAAAAGGCTATTTAGACCCATTATATTTTTAAGAAAGTGGGTGTCAGTTTAGTCATAAGAAAGGCCTCTAGGCTCATATATTGTGGATTAGGCTTCTATTTGGCCACTTTTAGACAAGTCACACAGTCAGCAGCCACTCAGAATGTACTGGGAACCAGTTACAGCCAAAAAGTCACCAAAGTGCTTCTCTCAGCCTGAAAAGGCTATTTTGACCAATGCATTTATAAAGAAAATTTGTGTCAGTTTTGTCATAAGGAAGGCATTTAGGCCCATTTATAGTGCATTGGGATTCTATTTGGGCACTTTTAGGTACAACACACAGTCACCAGCCACTCAGAAAGTACTGGGAACAAGTTACAGCCAAATGTTACCAGAGTGCTTCTCTCAGCCTGAAAAGGCTATTTAGACCCATTATATTTTTAAGAAAGTGGGTGTCAGTTTAGTCATAAGGAAGGCCTCTAGGCTCATGTATTGTGGATTGGGCTTCTATTTGGCCACTTTTAGACAAGTCACACAGTCAGCAGCCACTCTGAATGTACTGGGAACCAGTTACAGCCAAAAAGTCACCAAAGTGCTTCTCTCAGCCTGAAAAGGCTATTTTGACCAATGAATTTTTAAAGAAAATGGGTGTCAGTTTTGTCATAAGGAAGGCATTTAGGCCCATTTATAGTGCATTGGGATTCTATTTGGGCACTTTTAGGTACAACACACAGTCACCAGCCACTCAGAAAGTACTGGGAACAAGTTACAGCCAAATGTTACCAAAGTGCTTCTCTCAGCCTGAAAAGGCTATTTAGACCCATTATATTTTTAAGAAAGTGGGTGTCAGTTTAGTCATAAGGAAGGCCTCTAGGCTCATGTATTGTGGATTGGGCTTCTATTTGGGCACTTTTAGCCAAGTCACACAGCCAGCAGCCACTAAGAATGTACTGGGAACCAGTTACAGTTAAACGTCACCAAAGTGCTTCTCTCAGCCTGAAAAGGCTATTTTGACCAATGATTTTTTAAAGAAAATGGGTGTCAGTTTTGTCATAAGGAAGGCATTTAGGCCCATGTATAGTGCATTGGGATTCTATTTGGAAACTTTTAGGTACAACACACAGTCACCAGCCACTCAGAAAGTACTGGGAACAAGTTACAGCCAAATGTTACCAAAGTGCTTCTCTCAGCCTGAAAAGGCTATTTAGACCCATTATATTTTTAAGAAAGTGGGTGTCAGTTTAGTCATAAGAAAGGCCTCTAGGCTCATATATTGTGGATTAGGCTTCTATTTGGCCACTTTTAGACAAGTCACACAGTCAGCAGCCACTCAGAATGTACTGGGAACCAGTTACAGCCAAAAAGTCACCAAAGTGCTTCTCTCAGCCTGAAAAGGCTATTTTGACCAATGCATTTATAAAGAAAATTTGTGTCAGTTTTGTCATAAGGAAGGCATTTAGGCCCATTTATAGTGCATTGGGATTCTATTTGGGCACTTTTAGGTACAACACACAGTCACCAGCCACTCAGAAAGTACTGGGAACAAGTTACAGCCAAATGTTACCAGAGTGCTTCTCTCAGCCTGAAAAGGCTATTTAGACCCATTATATTTTTAAGAAAGTGGGTGTCAGTTTAGTCATAAGGAAGGCCTCTAGGCTCATGTATTGTGGATTGGGCTTCTATTTGGCCACTTTTAGACAAGTCACACAGTCAGCAGCCACTCTGAATGTACTGGGAACCAGTTACAGCCAAAAAGTCACCAAAGTGCTTCTCTCAGCCTGAAAAGGCTATTTTGACCAATGAATTTTTAAAGAAAATGGGTGTCAGTTTTGTCATAAGGAAGGCATTTAGGCCCATTTATAGTGCATTGGGATTCTATTTGGGCACTTTTAGGTACAACACACAGTCACCAGCCACTCAGAAAGTACTGGGAACAAGTTACAGCCAAATGTTACCAAAGTGCTTCTCTCAGCCTGAAAAGGCTATTTAGACCCATTATATTTTTAAGAAAGTGGGTGTCAGTTTAGTCATAAGGAAGGCCTCTAGGCTCATGTATTGTGGATTGGGCTTCTATTTGGGCACTTTTAGCCAAGTCACACAGCCAGCAGCCACTAAGAATGTACTGGGAACCAGTTACAGTTAAACGTCACCAAAGTGCTTCTCTCAGCCTGAAAAGGCTATTTTGACCAATGATTTTTTAAAGAAAATGGGTGTCAGTTTTGTCATAAGGAAGGCATTTAGGCCCATGTATAGTGCATTGGGATTCTATTTGGAAACTTTTAGGTACAACACACAGTCACCAGCCACTCAGAAAGTACTGGGAACAAGTTACAGCCAAATGTTACCAAAGTGCTTCTCTCAGCCTGAAAAGGCTATTTAGACCCATTATATTTTTAAGAAAGTGGGTGTCAGTTTAGTCATAAGAAAGGCCTCTAGGCTCATGTATTGTGGATTAGGCTTCTATTTGGCCACTTTTAGACAAGTCACACAGTCAGCAGCCACTCAGAATGTACTGGGAACCAGTTACAGCCAAAAAGTCACCAAAGTGCTTCTCTCAGCCTGAAAAGGCTATTTTGACCAATGCATTTATAAAGAAAATGTGTGTCAGTTTTGTCATAAGGAAGGCATTTAGGCCCATTTATAATGCATTGGGATTCTATTTGGGCACTTTTAGGTACAACACACAGTCACCAGCCACTCAGAAAGTACTGGGAACAAGTTACAGCCAAATGTTACCAAAGTGCTTCTCTCAGCCTGAAAAGGCTATTTAGACCCATTATATTTTTAAGAAAGTGGGTGTCAGTTTAGTCATAAGGAAGGCCTCTAGGCTCATGTATTGTGGATTGGGCTTCTATTTGGCCACTTTTAGACAAGTCACACAGTCAGCAGCCACTCTGAATGTACTGGGAACCAGTTACAGCCAAAAAGTCACCAAAGTGCTTCTCTCAGCCTGAAAAGGCTATTTTGACCAATGAATTTTTAAAGAAAATGGGTGTCAGTTTTGTCATAAGGAAGGCATTTAGGCCCATTTATAGTGCATTGGGATTCTATTTGGGCACTTTTAGGTACAACACACAGTCACCAGCCACTCAGAAAGTACTGGGAACAAGTTACAGCCAAATGTTACCAAAGTGCTTCTCTCAGCCTGAAAAGGCTATTTAGACCCATTATATTTTTAAGAAAGTGGGTGTCAGTTTAGTCATAAGGAAGGCCTCTAGGCTCATGTATTGTGGATTGGGCTTCTATTTGGGCACTTTTAGCCAAGTCACACAGCCAGCAGCCACTCAGAATGTACTGGGAACCAGTTACAGTTAAACGTCACCAAAGTGCTTCTCTCAGCCTGAAAAGGCTATTTTGACCAATGATTTTTTAAAGAAAATGGGTGTCAGTTTTGTCATAAGGAAGGCATTTAGGCCCATGTATAGTGCATTGGGATTCTATTTGGAAACTTTTAGGTACAACACACAGTCACCAGCCACTCAGAAAGTACTGGGAACAAGTTACAGCCAAATGTTACCAAAGTGCTTCTCTCAGCCTGAAAAGGCTATTTAGACCCATTATATTTTTAAGAAAGTGGGTGTCAGTTTAGTCATAAGGAAGGCCTCTAGGCTCATGTATTGTGGATTGGGCTTCTATTTGGCCACTTTTAGACAAGTCACACAGTCAGCAGCCACTCTGAATGTACTGGGAACCAGTTACAGCCAAAAAGTCACCAAAGTGCTTCTCTCAGCCTGAAAAGGCTATTTTGACCAATGAATTTTTAAAGAAAATGGGTGTCAGTTTTGTCATAAGGAAGGCATTTAGGCCCATTTATAGTGCATTGGGATTCTATTTGGGCACTTTTAGGTACAACACACAGTCACCAGCCACTCAGAAAGTACTGGGAACAAGTTACAGCCAAATGTTACCAAAGTGCTTCTCTCAGCCTGAAAAGGCTATTTAGACCCATTATATTTTTAAGAAAGTGGGTGTCAGTTTAGTCATAAGGAAGGCCTCTAGGCTCATGTATTGTGGATTGGGCTTCTATTTGGGCACTTTTAGCCAAGTCACACAGCCAGCAGCCACTAAGAATGTACTGGGAACCAGTTACAGTTAAACGTCACCAAAGTGCTTCTCTCAGCCTGAAAAGGCTATTTTGACCAATGATTTTTTAAAGAAAATGGGTGTCAGTTTTGTCATAAGGAAGGCATTTAGGCCCATGTATAGTGCATTGGGATTCTATTTGGAAACTTTTAGGTACAACACACAGTCACCAGCCACTCAGAAAGTACTGGGAACAAGTTACAGCCAAATGTTACCAAAGTGCTTCTCTCAGCCTGAAAAGGCTATTTAGACCCATTATATTTTTAAGAAAGTGGGTGTCAGTTTAGTCATAAGAAAGGCCTCTAGGCTCATATATTGTGGATTAGGCTTCTATTTGGCCACTTTTAGACAAGTCACACAGTCAGCAGCCACTCAGAATGTACTGGGAACCAGTTACAGCCAAAAAGTCACCAAAGTGCTTCTCTCAGCCTGAAAAGGCTATTTTGACCAATGCATTTATAAAGAAAATTTGTGTCAGTTTTGTCATAAGGAAGGCATTTAGGCCCATTTATAGTGCATTGGGATTCTATTTGGGCACTTTTAGGTACAACACACAGTCACCAGCCACTCAGAAAGTACTGGGAACAAGTTACAGCCAAATGTTACCAGAGTGCTTCTCTCAGCCTGAAAAGGCTATTTAGACCCATTATATTTTTAAGAAAGTGGGTGTCAGTTTAGTCATAAGGAAGGCCTCTAGGCTCATGTATTGTGGATTGGGCTTCTATTTGGCCACTTTTAGACAAGTCACACAGTCAGCAGCCACTCTGAATGTACTGGGAACCAGTTACAGCCAAAAAGTCACCAAAGTGCTTCTCTCAGCCTGAAAAGGCTATTTTGACCAATGAATTTTTAAAGAAAATGGGTGTCAGTTTTGTCATAAGGAAGGCATTTAGGCCCATTTATAGTGCATTGGGATTCTATTTGGGCACTTTTAGGTACAACACACAGTCACCAGCCACTCAGAAAGTACTGGGAACAAGTTACAGCCAAATGTTACCAAAGTGCTTCTCTCAGCCTGAAAAGGCTATTTAGACCCATTATATTTTTAAGAAAGTGGGTGTCAGTTTAGTCATAAGGAAGGCCTCTAGGCTCATGTATTGTGGATTGGGCTTCTATTTGGGCACTTTTAGCCAAGTCACACAGCCAGCAGCCACTAAGAATGTACTGAGAACCAGTTACAGTTAAACGTCACCAAAGTGCTTCTCTCAGCCTGAAAAGGCTATTTTGACCAATGATTTTTTAAAGAAAATGGGTGTCAGTTTTGTCATAAGGAAGGCATTTAGGCCCATGTATAGTGCATTGGGATTCTATTTGGAAACTTTTAGGTACAACACACAGTCACCAGCCACTCAGAAAGTACTGGGAACAAGTTACAGCCAAATGTTACCAAAGTGCTTCTCTCAGCCTGAAAAGGCTATTTAGACCCATTATATTTTTAAGACAGTGGGTATCAGTTTAGTCGTAAGGAAGGCCTCTAGGCTCATGTATTGTGGATTGGGCTTCTATTTGGCCACTTTTAGACAAGTCACACAGTCAGCAGCCACTCAGAATGTACTGGGAACAAGTTACAGTTAAATGTCACCAAAGTGCTTCTCTCAGCCTGAAAAGGCTATTTTGACCAATGAATTTTTAAAGAAAATGGGTGTCAGTTTTGTCATAAGGAAGGCATTTAGGCCCATTTATAGTGCATTGGGATTCTATTTGGGCACTTTTAGGTACAACACACAGTCACCAGCCACTCAGAAAGTACTGGGAACAAGTTACAGCCAAATGTTACCAAAGTGCTTCTCTCAGCCTGAAAAGGCTATTTAGACCCATTATATTTTTAAGAAAGTGGGTGTCAGTTTAGTCATAAGGAAGGCCTCTAGGCTCATGTATTGTGGATTGGGCTTCTATTTGGGCACTTTTAGCCAAGTCACACAGCCAGCAGCCACTAAGAATGTACTGGGAACCAGTTACAGTTAAACGTCACCAAAGTGCTTCTCTCAGCCTGAAAAGGCTATTTTGACCAATGATTTTTTAAAGAAAATGGGTGTCAGTTTTGTCATAAGGAAGGCATTTAGGCCCATGTATAGTGCATTGGGATTCTATTTGGAAACTTTTAGGTACAACACACAGTCACCAGCCACTCAGAAAGTACTGGGAACAAGTTACAGCCAAATGTTACCAAAGTGCTTCTCTCAGCCTGAAAAGGCTATTTAGACCCATTATATTTTTAAGAAAGTGGGTGTCAGTTTAGTCATAAGAAAGGCCTCTAGGCTCATATATTGTGGATTAGGCTTCTATTTGGCCACTTTTAGACAAGTCACACAGTCAGCAGCCACTCAGAATGTACTGGGAACCAGTTACAGCCAAAAAGTCACCAAAGTGCTTCTCTCAGCCTGAAAAGGCTATTTTGACCAATGCATTTATAAAGAAAACTTGTGTCAGTTTTGTCATAAGGAAGGCATTTAGGCCCATTTATAGTGCATTGGGATTCTATTTGGGCACTTTTAGGTACAACACACAGTCACCAGCCACTCAGAAAGTACTGGGAACAAGTTACAGCCAAATGTTACCAGAGTGCTTCTCTCAGCCTGAAAAGGCTATTTAGACCCATTATATTTTTAAGAAAGTGGGTGTCAGTTTAGTCATAAGGAAGGCCTCTAGGCTCATGTATTGTGGATTGGGCTTCTATTTGGCCACTTTTAGACAAGTCACACAGTCAGCAGCCACTCTGAATGTACTGGGAACCAGTTACAGCCAAAAAGTCACCAAAGTGCTTCTCTCAGCCTGAAAAGGCTATTTTGACCAATGAATTTTTAAAGAAAATGGGTGTCAGTTTTGTCATAAGGAAGGCATTTAGGCCCATTTATAGTGCATTGGGATTCTATTTGGGCACTTTTAGGTACAACACACAGTCACCAGCCACTCAGAAAGTACTGGGAACAAGTTACAGCCAAATGTTACCAAAGTGCTTCTCTCAGCCTGAAAAGGCTATTTAGACCCATTATATTTTTAAGAAAGTGGGTGTCAGTTTAGTCATAAGGAAGGCCTCTAGGCTCATGTATTGTGGATTGGGCTTCTATTTGGGCACTTTTAGCCAAGTCACACAGCCAGCAGCCACTAAGAATGTACTGGGAACCAGTTACAGTTAAACGTCACCAAAGTGCTTCTCTCAGCCTGAAAAGGCTATTTTGACCAATGATTTTTTAAAGAAAATGGGTGTCAGTTTTGTCATAAGGAAGGCATTTAGGCCCATGTATAGTGCATTGGGATTCTATTTGGAAACTTTTAGGTACAACACACAGTCACCAGCCACTCAGAAAGTACTGGGAACAAGTTACAGCCAAATGTTACCAAAGTGCTTCTCTCAGCCTGAAAAGGCTATTTAGACCCATTATATTTTTAAGAAAGTGGGTGTCAGTTTAGTCATAAGAAAGGCCTCTAGGCTCATGTATTGTGGATTAGGCTTCTATTTGGCCACTTTTAGACAAGTCACACAGTCAGCAGCCACTCAGAATGTACTGGGAACCAGTTACAGCCAAAAAGTCACCAAAGTGCTTCTCTCAGCCTGAAAAGGCTATTTTGACCAATGCATTTATAAAGAAAATGTGTGTCAGTTTTGTCATAAGGAAGGCATTTAGGCCCATTTATAATGCATTGGGATTCTATTTGGGCACTTTTAGGTACAACACACAGTCACCAGCCACTCAGAAAGTACTGGGAACAAGTTACAGCCAAATGTTACCAAAGTGCTTCTCTCAGCCTGAAAAGGCTATTTAGACCCATTATATTTTTAAGAAAGTGGGTGTCAGTTTAGTCATAAGGAAGGCCTCTAGGCTCATGTATTGTGGATTGGGCTTCTATTTGGCCACTTTTAGACAAGTCACACAGTCAGCAGCCACTCTGAATGTACTGGGAACCAGTTACAGCCAAAAAGTCACCAAAGTGCTTCTCTCAGCCTGAAAAGGCTATTTTGACCAATGAATTTTTAAAGAAAATGGGTGTCAGTTTTGTCATAAGGAAGGCATTTAGGCCCATTTATAGTGCATTGGGATTCTATTTGGGCACTTTTAGGTAGAACACACAGTCACCAGCCACTCAGAAAGTACTGGGAACAAGTTACAGCCAAATGTTACCAAAGTGCTTCTCTCAGCCTGAAAAGGCTATTTAGACCCATTATATTTTTAAGAAAGTGGGTGTCAGTTTAGTCATAAGGAAGGCCTCTAGGCTCATGTATTGTGGATTGGGCTTCTATTTGGGCACTTTTAGCCAAGTCACACAGCCAGCAGCCACTCAGAATGTACTGGGAACCAGTTACAGTTAAACGTCACCAAAGTGCTTCTCTCAGCCTGAAAAGGCTATTTTGACCAATGATTTTTTAAAGAAAATGGGTGTCAGTTTTGTCATAAGGAAGGCATTTAGGCCCATGTATAGTGCATTGGGATTCTATTTGGAAACTTTTAGGTACAACACACAGTCACCAGCCACTCAGAAAGTACTGGGAACAAGTTACAGCCAAATGTTACCAAAGTGCTTCTCTCAGCCTGAAAAGGCTATTTAGACCCATTATATTTTTAAGAAAGTGGGTGTCAGTTTAGTCATAAGGAAGGCCTCTAGGCTCATGTATTGTGGATTGGGCTTCTATTTGGCCACTTTTAGACAAGTCACACAGTCAGCAGCCACTCTGAATGTACTGGGAACCAGTTACAGCCAAAAAGTCACCAAAGTGCTTCTCTCAGCCTGAAAAGGCTATTTTGACCAATGAATTTTTAAAGAAAATGGGTGTCAGTTTTGTCATAAGGAAGGCATTTAGGCCCATTTATAGTGCATTGGGATTCTATTTGGGCACTTTTAGGTACAACACACAGTCACCAGCCACTCAGAAAGTACTGGGAACAAGTTACAGCCAAATGTTACCAAAGTGCTTCTCTCAGCCTGAAAAGGCTATTTAGACCCATTATATTTTTAAGAAAGTGGGTGTCAGTTTAGTCATAAGGAAGGCCTCTAGGCTCATGTATTGTGGATTGGGCTTCTATTTGGCCACTTTTAGACAAGTCACACAGTCAGCAGCCACTCTGAATGTACTGGGAACCAGTTACAGCCAAAAAGTCACCAAAGTGCTTCTCTCAGCCTGAAAAGGCTATTTTGACCAATGAATTTTTAAAGAAAATGGGTGTCAGTTTTGTCATAAGGAAGGCATTTAGGCCCATTTATAGTGCATTGGGATTCTATTTGGGCACTTTTAGGTACAACACACAGTCACCAGCCACTCAGAAAGTACTGGGAACAAGTTACAGCCAAATGTTACCAAAGTGCTTCTCTCAGCCTGAAAAGGCTATTTAGACCCATTATATTTTTAAGAAAGTGGGTGTCAGTTTAGTCATAAGGAAGGCCTCTAGGCTCATGTATTGTGGATTGGGCTTCTATTTGGGCACTTTTAGCCAAGTCACACAGCCAGCAGCCACTAAGAATGTACTGAGAACCAGTTACAGTTAAACGTCACCAAAGTGCTTCTCTCAGCCTGAAAAGGCTATTTTGACCAATGATTTTTTAAAGAAAATGGGTGTCAGTTTTGTCATAAGGAAGGCATTTAGGCCCATGTATAGTGCATTGGGATTCTATTTGGAAACTTTTAGGTACAACACACAGTCACCAGCCACTCAGAAAGTACTGGGAACAAGTTACAGCCAAATGTTACCAAAGTGCTTCTCTCAGCCTGAAAAGGCTATTTAGACCCATTATATTTTTAAGACAGTGGGTATCAGTTTAGTCGTAAGGAAGGCCTCTAGGCTCATGTATTGTGGATTGGGCTTCTATTTGGCCACTTTTAGACAAGTCACACAGTCAGCAGCCACTCAGAATGTACTGGGAACAAGTTACAGTTAAATGTCACCAAAGTGCTTCTCTCAGCCTGAAAAGGCTATTTTGACCAATGAATTTTTAAAGAAAATGGGTGTCAGTTTTGTCATAAGGAAGGCATTTAGGCCCATTTATAGTGCATTGGGATTCTATTTGGGCACTTTTAGGTACAACACACAGTCACCAGCCACTCAGAAAGTACTGGGAACAAGTTACAGCCAAATGTTACCAAAGTGCTTCTCTCAGCCTGAAAAGGCTATTTAGACCCATTATATTTTTAAGAAAGTGGGTGTCAGTTTAGTCATAAGGAAGGCCTCTAGGCTCATGTATTGTGGATTGGGCTTCTATTTGGGCACTTTTAGCCAAGTCACACAGCCAGCAGCCACTAAGAATGTACTGGGAACCAGTTACAGTTAAACGTCACCAAAGTGCTTCTCTCAGCCTGAAAAGGCTATTTTGACCAATGATTTTTTAAAGAAAATGGGTGTCAGTTTTGTCATAAGGAAGGCATTTAGGCCCATGTATAGTGCATTGGGATTCTATTTGGAAACTTTTAGGTACAACACACAGTCACCAGCCACTCAGAAAGTACTGGGAACAAGTTACAGCCAAATGTTACCAAAGTGCTTCTCTCAGCCTGAAAAGGCTATTTAGACCCATTATATTTTTAAGAAAGTGGGTGTCAGTTTAGTCATAAGAAAGGCCTCTAGGCTCATGTATTGTGGATTAGGCTTCTATTTGGCCACTTTTAGACAAGTCACACAGTCAGCAGCCACTCAGAATGTACTGGGAACCAGTTACAGCCAAAAAGTCACCAAAGTGCTTCTCTCAGCCTGAAAAGGCTATTTTGACCAATGCATTTATAAAGAAAATGTGTGTCAGTTTTGTCATAAGGAAGGCATTTAGGCCCATTTATAATGCATTGGGATTCTATTTGGGCACTTTTAGGTACAACACACAGTCACCAGCCACTCAGAAAGTACTGGGAACAAGTTACAGCCAAATGTTACCAAAGTGCTTCTCTCAGCCTGAAAAGGCTATTTAGACCCATTATATTTTTAAGAAAGTGGGTGTCAGTTTAGTCATAAGGAAGGCCTCTAGGCTCATGTATTGTGGATTGGGCTTCTATTTGGCCACTTTTAGACAAGTCACACAGTCAGCAGCCACTCTGAATGTACTGGGAACCAGTTACAGCCAAAAAGTCACCAAAGTGCTTCTCTCAGCCTGAAAAGGCTATTTTGACCAATGAATTTTTAAAGAAAATGGGTGTCAGTTTTGTCATAAGGAAGGCATTTAGGCCCATTTATAGTGCATTGGGATTCTATTTGGGCACTTTTAGGTAGAACACACAGTCACCAGCCACTCAGAAAGTACTGGGAACAAGTTACAGCCAAATGTTACCAAAGTGCTTCTCTCAGCCTGAAAAGGCTATTTAGACCCATTATATTTTTAAGAAAGTGGGTGTCAGTTTAGTCATAAGGAAGGCCTCTAGGCTCATGTATTGTGGATTGGGCTTCTATTTGGGCACTTTTAGCCAAGTCACACAGCCAGCAGCCACTCAGAATGTACTGGGAACCAGTTACAGTTAAACGTCACCAAAGTGCTTCTCTCAGCCTGAAAAGGCTATTTTGACCAATGATTTTTTAAAGAAAATGGGTGTCAGTTTTGTCATAAGGAAGGCATTTAGGCCCATGTATAGTGCATTGGGATTCTATTTGGAAACTTTTAGGTACAACACACAGTCACCAGCCACTCAGAAAGTACTGGGAACAAGTTACAGCCAAATGTTACCAAAGTGCTTCTCTCAGCCTGAAAAGGCTATTTAGACCCATTATATTTTTAAGAAAGTGGGTGTCAGTTTAGTCATAAGGAAGGCCTCTAGGCTCATGTATTGTGGATTGGGCTTCTATTTGGCCACTTTTAGACAAGTCACACAGTCAGCAGCCACTCTGAATGTACTGGGAACCAGTTACAGCCAAAAAGTCACCAAAGTGCTTCTCTCAGCCTGAAAAGGCTATTTTGACCAATGAATTTTTAAAGAAAATGGGTGTCAGTTTTGTCATAAGGAAGGCATTTAGGCCCATTTATAGTGCATTGGGATTCTATTTGGGCACTTTTAGGTACAACACACAGTCACCAGCCACTCAGAAAGTACTGGGAACAAGTTACAGCCAAATGTTACCAAAGTGCTTCTCTCAGCCTGAAAAGGCTATTTAGACCCATTATATTTTTAAGAAAGTGGGTGTCAGTTTAGTCATAAGGAAGGCCTCTAGGCTCATGTATTGTGGATTGGGCTTCTATTTGGGCACTTTTAGCCAAGTCACACAGCCAGCAGCCACTAAGAATGTACTGGGAACCAGTTACAGTTAAACGTCACCAAAGTGCTTCTCTCAGCCTGAAAAGGCTATTTTGACCAATGATTTTTTAAAGAAAATGGGTGTCAGTTTTGTCATAAGGAAGGCATTTAGGCCCATGTATAGTGCATTGGGATTCTATTTGGAAACTTTTAGGTACAACACACAGTCACCAGCCACTCAGAAAGTACTGGGAACAAGTTACAGCCAAATGTTACCAAAGTGCTTCTCTCAGCCTGAAAAGGCTATTTAGACCCATTATATTTTTAAGAAAGTGGGTGTCAGTTTAGTCATAAGAAAGGCCTCTAGGCTCATATATTGTGGATTAGGCTTCTATTTGGCCACTTTTAGACAAGTCACACAGTCAGCAGCCACTCAGAATGTACTGGGAACCAGTTACAGCCAAAAAGTCACCAAAGTGCTTCTCTCAGCCTGAAAAGGCTATTTTGACCAATGCATTTATAAAGAAAATTTGTGTCAGTTTTGTCATAAGGAAGGCATTTAGGCCCATTTATAGTGCATTGGGATTCTATTTGGGCACTTTTAGGTACAACACACAGTCACCAGCCACTCAGAAAGTACTGGGAACAAGTTACAGCCAAATGTTACCAGAGTGCTTCTCTCAGCCTGAAAAGGCTATTTAGACCCATTATATTTTTAAGAAAGTGGGTGTCAGTTTAGTCATAAGGAAGGCCTCTAGGCTCATGTATTGTGGATTGGGCTTCTATTTGGCCACTTTTAGACAAGTCACACAGTCAGCAGCCACTCTGAATGTACTGGGAACCAGTTACAGCCAAAAAGTCACCAAAGTGCTTCTCTCAGCCTGAAAAGGCTATTTTGACCAATGAATTTTTAAAGAAAATGGGTGTCAGTTTTGTCATAAGGAAGGCATTTAGGCCCATTTATAGTGCATTGGGATTCTATTTGGGCACTTTTAGGTACAACACACAGTCACCAGCCACTCAGAAAGTACTGGGAACAAGTTACAGCCAAATGTTACCAAAGTGCTTCTCTCAGCCTGAAAAGGCTATTTAGACCCATTATATTTTTAAGAAAGTGGGTGTCAGTTTAGTCATAAGGAAGGCCTCTAGGCTCATGTATTGTGGATTGGGCTTCTATTTGGGCACTTTTAGCCAAGTCACACAGCCAGCAGCCACTAAGAATGTACTGAGAACCAGTTACAGTTAAACGTCACCAAAGTGCTTCTCTCAGCCTGAAAAGGCTATTTTGACCAATGATTTTTTAAAGAAAATGGGTGTCAGTTTTGTCATAAGGAAGGCATTTAGGCCCATGTATAGTGCATTGGGATTCTATTTGGAAACTTTTAGGTACAACACACAGTCACCAGCCACTCAGAAAGTACTGGGAACAAGTTACAGCCAAATGTTACCAAAGTGCTTCTCTCAGCCTGAAAAGGCTATTTAGACCCATTATATTTTTAAGAAAGTGGGTGTCAGTTTAGTCATAAGAAAGGCCTCTAGGCTCATGTATTGTGGATTAGGCTTCTATTTGGCCACTTTTAGACAAGTCACACAGTCAGCAGCCACTCAGAATGTACTGGGAACCAGTTATAGCCAAAAAGTCACCAAAGTGCTTCTCTCAGCCTGAAAAGGCTATTTTGACCAATGCATTTATAAAGAAAATGTGTGTCAGTTTTGTCATAAGGAAGGCATTTAGGCCCATTTATAATGCATTGGGATTCTATTTGGGCACTTTTAGGTACAACACACAGTCACCAGCCACTCAGAAAGTACTGGGAACAAGTTACAGCCAAATGTTACCAAAGTGCTTCTCTCAGCCTGAAAAGGCTATTTAGACCCATTATATTTTTAAGAAAGTGGGTGTCAGTTTAGTCATAAGGAAGGCCTCTAGGCTCATGTATTGTGGATTGGGCTTCTATTTGGCCACTTTTAGACAAGTCACACAGTCAGCAGCCACTCTGAATGTACTGGGAACCAGTTACAGCCAAAAAGTCACCAAAGTGCTTCTCTCAGCCTGAAAAGGCTATTTTGACCAATGAATTTTTAAAGAAAATGGGTGTCAGTTTTATCATAAGGAAGGCATTTAGGCCCATTTATAGTGCATTGGGATTCTATTTGGGCACTTTTAGGTACAACACACAGTCACCAGCCACTCAGAAAGTACTGGGAACAAGTTACAGCCAAATGTTACCAAAGTGCTTCTCTCAGCCTGAAAAGGCTATTTTGACCAATGAATTTTTTAAGAAAGTGGGTGTCAGTTTAGTCATAAGGAAGGCCTCTAAGCTCATGTATTGTGGATTGGGCTTCTATTTGGGCACTTTTAGCCAAGTCACACAGCCAGCAGCCACTAAGAATGTACTGGGAACCAGTTACAGTTAAACGTCACCAAAGTGCTTCTCTCAGCCTGAAAAGGCTATTTTGACCAATGATTTTTTAAAGAAAATGGGTGTCAGTTTTGTCATAAGGAAGGCATTTAGGCCCATGTATAGTGCATTGGGATTCTATTTGGAAACTTTTAGGTACAACACACAGTCACCAGCCACTCAGAAAGTACTGGGAACAAGTTACAGCCAAATGTTACCAAAGTGCTTCTCTCAGCCTGAAAAGGCTATTTAGACCCATTATATTTTTAAGAAAGTGGGTGTCAGTTTAGTCATAAGAAAGGCCTCTAGGCTCATGTATTGTGGATTAGGCTTCTATTTGGCCACTTTTAGACAAGTCACACAGTCAGCAGCCACTCAGAATGTACTGGGAACCAGTTACAGCCAAAAAGTCACCAAAGTGCTTCTCTCAGCCTGAAAAGGCTATTTTGACCAATGCATTTATAAAGAAAATTTGTGTCAGTTTTGTCATAAGGAAGGCATTTAGGCCCATTTATAGTGCATTGGGATTCTATTTGGGCACTTTTAGGTACAACACACAGTCACCAGCCACTCAGAAAGTACTGGGAACAAGTTACAGCCAAATGTTACCAGAGTGCTTCTCTCAGCCTGAAAAGGCTATTTAGACCCATTATATTTTTAAGAAAGTGGGTGTCAGTTTAGTCATAAGGAAGGCCTCTAGGCTCATGTATTGTGGATTGGGCTTCTATTTGGCCACTTTTACACAAGTCACACAGTCAGCAGCCACTCTGAATGTACTGGGAACCAGTTACAGCCAAAAAGTCACCAAAGTGCTTCTCTCAGCCTGAAAAGGCTATTTTGACCAATGAATTTTTAAAGAAAATGGCTGTCAGTTTTGTCATAAGGAAGGCATTTAGGCCCATTTATAGTGCATTGGGATTCTATTTGGGCACTTTTAGGTACAACACACAGTCACCAGCCACTCAGAAAGTACTGGGAACAAGTTACAGCCAAATGTTACCAAAGTGCTTCTCTCAGCCTGAAAAGGCTATTTAGACCCATTATATTTTTAAGAAAGTGGGTGTCAGTTTAGTCATAAGGAAGGCCTCTAGGCTCATGTATTGTGGATTGGGCTTCTATCTGGGCACTTTTAGCCAAGTCACACAGCCAGCAGCCACTAAGAATGTACTGGGAACCAGTTACAGTTAAACGTCACCAAAGTGCTTCTCTCAGCCTGAAAAGGCTATTTTGACCAATGATTTTTTAAAGAAAATGAGTGTCAGTTTTGTCATAAGGAAGGCATTTAGGCCCATGTATAGTGCATTGGGATTCTATTTGGAAACTTTTAGGTACAACACACAGTCACCAGCCACTCAGAAAGTACTGGGAACAAGTTACAGCCAAATGTTACCAAAGTGCTTCTCTCAGCCTGAAAAGGCTATTTAGACCCATTATATTTTTAAGAAAGTGGGTGTCAGTTTAGTCATAAGAAAGGCCTCTAGGCTCATGTATTGTGGATTAGGCTTCTATTTGGCCACTTTTAGACAAGTCACACAGTCAGCAGCCACTCAGAATGTACTGGGAACCAGTTACAGCCAAAAAGTCACCAAAGTGCTTCTCTCAGCCTGAAAAGGCTATTTTGACCAATGCATTTATAAAGAAAATTTGTGTCAGTTTTGTCATAAGGAAGGCATTTAGGCCCATTTATAGTGCATTGGGATTCTATTTGGGCACTTTTAGGTACAACACACAGTCACCAGCCACTCAGAAAGTACTGGGAACAAGTTACAGCCAAATGTTACCAGAGTGCTTCTCTCAGCCTGAAAAGGCTATTTAGACCCATTATATTTTTAAGAAAGTGGGTGTCAGTTTAGTCATAAGGAAGGCCTCTAGGCTCATGTATTGTGGATTGGGCTTCTATTTGGCCACTTTTAGACAAGTCACACAGTCAGCAGCCACTCTGAATGTACTGGGAACCAGTTACAGCCAAAAAGTCACCAAAGTGCTTCTCTCAGCCTGAAAAGGCTATTTTGACCAATGAATTTTTAAAGAAAATGGGTGTCAGTTTTGTCATAAGGAAGGCATTTAGGCCCATGTATAGTGCATTGGGATTCTATTTGGAAACTTTTAGGTACAACACACAGTCACCAGCCACTCAGAAAGTACTGGGAACAAGTTACAGCCAAATGTTACCAAAGTGCTTCTCTCAGCCTGAAAAGGCTATTTAGACCCATTATATTTTTAAGAAAGTGGGTGTCAGTTTAGTCATAAGGAAGGCCTCTAGGCTCATGTATTGTGGATTGGGCTTCTATTTGGCCACTTTTAGACAAGTCACACAGTCAGCAGCCACTCTGAATGTACTGGGAACCAGTTACAGCCAAAAAGTCACCAAAGTGCTTCTCTCAGCCTGAAAAGGCTATTTTGACCAATGAATTTTTAAAGAAAATGGGTGTCAGTTTTGTCATAAGGAAGGCATTTAGGCCCATTTATAGTGCATTGGGATTCTATTTGGGCACTTTTAGGTACAACACACAGTCACCAGCCACTCAGATAGTACTGGGAACAAGTTACAGCCAAATGTTACCAAAGTGCTTCTCTCAGCCTGAAAAGGCTATTTAGACCCATTATATTTTTAAGACAGTGGGTGTCAGTTTAGTCATAAGGAAGGCCTCTAGGCTCATGTATTGTGGATTGGGCTTCTATTTGGCCACTTTTAGACAAGTCACACAGTCAGCAGCCACTCAGAATGTACTGGGAACAAGTTACAGTTAAATGTCACCAAAGTGCTTCTCTCAGCCTGAAAAGGCTATTTTGACCAATGAATTTTTAAAGAAAATGGGTGTCAGTTTTGTCATAAGGAAGGCATTTAGGCCCATTTATAGTGCATTGGGATTCTATTTGGGCACTTTTAGGTACAACACACAGTCACCAGCCACTCAGAAAGTACTGGGAACAAGTTACAGCCAAATGTTACCAAAGTGCTTCTCTCAGCCTGAAAAGGCTATTTTGACCAATGAATTTTTTAAGAAAGTGGGTGTCAGTTTAGTCATAAGGAAGGCCTCTAGGCTCATGTATTGTGGATTGGGCTTCTATTTGGGCACTTTTAGCCAAGTCACACAGCCAGCAGCCACTAAGAATGTACTGGGAACCAGTTACAGTTAAACGTCACCAAAGTGCTTCTCTCAGCCTGAAAAGGCTATTTTGACCAATGATTTTTTAAAGAAAATGGGTGTCAGTTTTGTCATATGGAAGGCATTTAGGCCCATGTATAGTGCATTGGGATTCTATTTGGAAACTTTTAGGTACAACGCACAGTCACCAGCCACTCAGAAAGTACTGGGAACAAGTTACAGCCAAATGTTACCAAAGTGCTTCTCTCAGCCTGAAAAGGCTATTTAGACCCATTATATTTTTAAAAAAGTGGGTGTCAGTTTAGTCATAAGGAAGGCCTCTAGGCTCATGTATTGTGGATTGGGCTTCTATTTGGCCACTTTTAGACAAGTCACACAGTCAGCAGCCACTCAGAATTTACTGGGAACAAGTTACAGCCAAATGTTACCAAAGTGCTTCTCTCAGCCTGAAAAGGCTATTTTGACCAATGAATTTTTTAAGAAAGTGGGTGTCAGTTTAGTCATAAGGAAGGCCTCTAGGCTCATGTATTGTGGATTGGGCTTCTATTTGGGCACTTTTAGCCAAGTCACACAGCCAGCAGCCACTAAAAATGTACTGGGAACCAGTTACAGTTAAACGTCACCAAAGTGCTTCTCTCAGCCTGAAAAGGCTATTTTGACCAATGATTTTTTAAAGAAAATGGGTGTCAGTTTTGTCATAAGGAAGGCATTTAGGCCCATGTATAGTGCATTGGGATTCTATTTGGAAACTTTTAGGTACAACACACAGTCACCAGCCACTCAGAAAGTACTGGGAACAAGTTACAGCCAAATGTTACCAAAGTGCTTCTCTCAGCCTGAAAAGGCTATTTAGACCCATTATATTTTTAAGAAAGTGGGTGTCAGTTTAGTCATAAGGAAGGCCTCTAGGCTCATGTATTGTGGATTGGGCTTCTATTTGGCCACTTTTAGACAAGTCACACAGTCAGCAGCCACTCAGAATTTACTGGGAACAAGTTACAGTTAAATGTCACCAAAGTGCTTCTCTCAGCCTGAAAAGGCTATTTTGACCCATTATATTTTTAAGAAAGTGGGTGTCAGTTTAGTCATAAGGAAGGCCTCTAGGCTCATGTATTGTGGATTGGGCTTCTATTTGGCCACTTTTAGACAAGTCACACAGTCAGCAGCCACTCTGAATGTACTGGGAACCAGTTACAGCCAAAAAGTCACCAAAGTGCTTCTCTCAGCCTGAAAAGGCTATTTTGACCAATGAATTTTTAAAGAAAATGGGTGTCAGTTTTGTCATAAGGAAGGCATTTAGGCCCATTTATAGTGCATTGGGATTCTATTTGGGCACTTTTAGGTACAACACACAGTCACCAGCCACTCAGAAAGTACTGGGAACAAGTTACAGCCAAATGTTACCAAAGTGCTTCTCTCAGCCTGAAAAGGCTATTTAGACCCATTATATTTTTAAGAAAGTGGGTGTCAGTTTAGTCATAAGGAAGGCCTCTAGGCTCATGTATTGTGGATTGGGCTTCTATTTGGGCACTTTTAGCCAAGTCACACAGCCAGCAGCCACTCAGAATGTACTGGGAACCAGTTACAGTTAAACGTCACCAAAGTGCTTCTCTCAGCCTGAAAAGGCTATTTTGACCAATGATTTTTTAAAGAAAATGGGTGTCAGTTTTGTCATAAGGAAGGCATTTAGGCCCATGTATAGTGCATTGGGATTCTATTTGGAAACTTTTAGGTACAACACACAGTCACCAGCCACTCAGAAAGTACTGGGAACAAGTTACAGCCAAATGTTACCAAAGTGCTTCTCTCAGCCTGAAAAGGCTATTTAGACCCATTATATTTTTAAGAAAGTGGGTGTCAGTTTAGTCATAAGGAAGGCCTCTAGGCTCATGTATTGTGGATTGGGCTTCTATTTGGCCACTTTTAGACAAGTCACACAGTCAGCAGCCACTCTGAATGTACTGGGAACCAGTTACAGCCAAAAAGTCACCAAAGTGCTTCTCTCAGCCTGAAAAGGCTATTTTGACCAATGAATTTTTAAAGAAAATGGGTGTCAGTTTTGTCATAAGGAAGGCATTTAGGCCCATTTATAGTGCATTGGGATTCTATTTGGGCACTTTTAGGTACAACACACAGTCACCAGCCACTCAGAAAGTACTGGGAACAAGTTACAGCCAAATGTTACCAAAGTGCTTCTCTCAGCCTGAAAAGGCTATTTAGACCCATTATATTTTTAAGAAAGTGGGTGTCAGTTTAGTCATAAGGAAGGCCTCTAGGCTCATGTATTGTGGATTGGGCTTCTATTTGGGCACTTTTAGCCAAGTCACACAGCCAGCAGCCACTAAGAATGTACTGGGAACCAGTTACAGTTAAACGTCACCAAAGTGCTTCTCTCAGCCTGAAAAGGCTATTTTGACCAATGATTTTTTAAAGAAAATGGGTGTCAGTTTTGTCATAAGGAAGGCATTTAGGCCCATGTATAGTGCATTGGGATTCTATTTGGAAACTTTTAGGTACAACACACAGTCACCAGCCACTCAGAAAGTACTGGGAACAAGTTACAGCCAAATGTTACCAAAGTGCTTCTCTCAGCCTGAAAAGGCTATTTAGACCCATTATATTTTTAAGAAAGTGGGTGTCAGTTTAGTCATAAGAAAGGCCTCTAGGCTCATATATTGTGGATTAGGCTTCTATTTGGCCACTTTTAGACAAGTCACACAGTCAGCAGCCACTCAGAATGTACTGGGAACCAGTTACAGCCAAAAAGTCACCAAAGTGCTTCTCTCAGCCTGAAAAGGCTATTTTGACCAATGCATTTATAAAGAAAATTTGTGTCAGTTTTGTCATAAGGAAGGCATTTAGGCCCATTTATAGTGCATTGGGATTCTATTTGGGCACTTTTAGGTACAACACACAGTCACCAGCCACTCAGAAAGTACTGGGAACAAGTTACAGCCAAATGTTACCAGAGTGCTTCTCTCAGCCTGAAAAGGCTATTTAGACCCATTATATTTTTAAGAAAGTGGGTGTCAGTTTAGTCATAAGGAAGGCCTCTAGGCTCATGTATTGTGGATTGGGCTTCTATTTGGCCACTTTTAGACAAGTCACACAGTCAGCAGCCACTCTGAATGTACTGGGAACCAGTTACAGCCAAAAAGTCACCAAAGTGCTTCTCTCAGCCTGAAAAGGCTATTTTGACCAATGAATTTTTAAAGAAAATGGGTGTCAGTTTTGTCATAAGGAAGGCATTTAGGCCCATTTATAGTGCATTGGGATTCTATTTGGGCACTTTTAGGTACAACACACAGTCACCAGCCACTCAGAAAGTACTGGGAACAAGTTACAGCCAAATGTTACCAAAGTGCTTCTCTCAGCCTGAAAAGGCTATTTAGACCCATTATATTTTTAAGAAAGTGGGTGTCAGTTTAGTCATAAGGAAGGCCTCTAGGCTCATGTATTGTGGATTGGGCTTCTATTTGGGCACTTTTAGCCAAGTCACACAGCCAGCAGCCACTAAGAATGTACTGAGAACCAGTTACAGTTAAACGTCACCAAAGTGCTTCTCTCAGCCTGAAAAGGCTATTTTGACCAATGATTTTTTAAAGAAAATGGGTGTCAGTTTTGTCATAAGGAAGGCATTTAGGCCCATGTATAGTGCATTGGGATTCTATTTGGAAACTTTTAGGTACAACACACAGTCACCAGCCACTCAGAAAGTACTGGGAACAAGTTACAGCCAAATGTTACCAAAGTGCTTCTCTCAGCCTGAAAAGGCTATTTAGACCCATTATATTTTTAAGAAAGTGGGTGTCAGTTTAGTCATAAGAAAGGCCTCTAGGCTCATGTATTGTGGATTAGGCTTCTATTTGGCCACTTTTAGACAAGTCACACAGTCAGCAGCCACTCAGAATGTACTGGGAACCAGTTATAGCCAAAAAGTCACCAAAGTGCTTCTCTCAGCCTGAAAAGGCTATTTTGACCAATGCATTTATAAAGAAAATGTGTGTCAGTTTTGTCATAAGGAAGGCATTTAGGCCCATTTATAATGCATTGGGATTCTATTTGGGCACTTTTAGGTACAACACACAGTCACCAGCCACTCAGAAAGTACTGGGAACAAGTTACAGCCAAATGTTACCAAAGTGCTTCTCTCAGCCTGAAAAGGCTATTTAGACCCATTATATTTTTAAGAAAGTGGGTGTCAGTTTAGTCATAAGGAAGGCCTCTAGGCTCATGTATTGTGGATTGGGCTTCTATTTGGCCACTTTTAGACAAGTCACACAGTCAGCAGCCACTCTGAATGTACTGGGAACCAGTTACAGCCAAAAAGTCACCAAAGTGCTTCTCTCAGCCTGAAAAGGCTATTTTGACCAATGAATTTTTAAAGAAAATGGGTGTCAGTTTTGTCATAAGGAAGGCATTTAGGCCCATTTATAGTGCATTGGGATTCTATTTGGGCACTTTTAGGTACAACACACAGTCACCAGCCACTCAGAAAGTACTGGGAACAAGTTAAAGCCAAATGTTACCAAAGTGCTTCTCTCAGCCTGAAAAGGCTATTTTGACCAATGAATTTTTTAAGAAAGTGGGTGTCAGTTTAGTCATAAGGAAGGCCTCTAGGCTCATGTATTGTGGATTGGGCTTCTATTTGGGCACTTTTAGCCAAGTCACACAGCCAGCAGCCACTATGAATGTACTGGGAACCAGTTACAGTTAAACGTCACCAAAGTGCTTCTCTCAGCCTGAAAAGGCTATTTTGACCAATGATTTTTTAAAGAAAATGGGTGTCAGTTTTGTCATAAGGAAGGCATTTAGGCCCATGTATAGTGCATTGGGATTCTATTTGGAAACTTTTAGGTACAACACACAGTCACCAGCCACTCAGAAAGTACTGGGAACAAGTTACAGCCAAATGTTACCAAAGTGCTTCTCTCAGCCTGAAAAGGCTATTTAGACCCATTATATTTTTAAGAAAGTGGGTGTCAGTTTAGTCATAAGAAAGGCCTCTAGGCTCATGTATTGTGGATTAGGCTTCTATTTGGCCACTTTTAGACAAGTCACACAGTCAGCAGCCACTCAGAATGTACTGGGAACCAGTTACAGCCAAAAAGTCACCAAAGTGCTTCTCTCAGCCTGAAAAGGCTATTTTGACCAATGCATTTATAAAGAAAATTTGTGTCAGTTTTGTCATAAGGAAGGCATTTAGGCCCATTTATAGTGCATTGGGATTCTATTTGGGCACTTTTAGGTACAACACACAGTCACCAGCCACTCAGAAAGTACTGGGAACAAGTTACAGCCAAATGTTACCAGAGTGCTTCTCTCAGCCTGAAAAGGCTATTTAGACCCATTATATTTTTAAGAAAGTGGGTGTCAGTTTAGTCATAAGGAAGGCCTCTAGGCTCATGTATTGTGGATTGGGCTTCTATTTGGCCACTTTTAGACAAGTCACACAGTCAGCAGCCACTCTGAATGTACTGGGAACCAGTTACAGCCAAAAAGTCACCAAAGTGCTTCTCTCAGCCTGAAAAGGCTATTTTGACCAATGAATTTTTAAAGAAAATGGCTGTCAGTTTTGTCATAAGGAAGGCATTTAGGCCCATTTATAGTGCATTGGGATTCTATTTGGGCACTTTTAGGTACAACACACAGTCACCAGCCACTCAGAAAGTACTGGGAACAAGTTACAGCCAAATGTTACCAAAGTGCTTCTCTCAGCCTGAAAAGGCTATTTAGACCCATTATATTTTTAAGAAAGTGGGTGTCAGTTTAGTCATAAGGAAGGCCTCTAGGCTCATGTATTGTGGATTGGGCTTCTATCTGGGCACTTTTAGCCAAGTCACACAGCCAGCAGCCACTAAGAATGTACTGGGAACCAGTTACAGTTAAACGTCACCAAAGTGCTTCTCTCAGCCTGAAAAGGCTATTTTGACCAATGATTTTTTAAAGAAAATGAGTGTCAGTTTTGTCATAAGGAAGGCATTTAGGCCCATGTATAGTGCATTGGGATTCTATTTGGAAACTTTTAGGTACAACACACAGTCACCAGCCACTCAGAAAGTACTGGGAACAAGTTACAGCCAAATGTTACCAAAGTGCTTCTCTCAGCCTGAAAAGGCTATTTAGACCCATTATATTTTTAAGAAAGTGGGTGTCAGTTTAGTCATAAGAAAGGCCTCTAGGCTCATGTATTGTGGATTAGGCTTCTATTTGGCCACTTTTAGACAAGTCACACAGTCAGCAGCCACTCAGAATGTACTGGGAACCAGTTACAGCCAAAAAGTCACCAAAGTGCTTCTCTCAGCCTGAAAAGGCTATTTTGACCAATGCATTTATAAAGAAAATTTGTGTCAGTTTTGTCATAAGGAAGGCATTTAGGCCCATTTATAGTGCATTGGGATTCTATTTGGGCACTTTTAGGTACAACACACAGTCACCAGCCACTCAGAAAGTACTGGGAACAAGTTACAGCCAAATGTTACCAGAGTGCTTCTCTCAGCCTGAAAAGGCTATTTAGACCCATTATATTTTTAAGAAAGTGGGTGTCAGTTTAGTCATAAGGAAGGCCTCTAGGCTCATGTATTGTGGATTGGGCTTCTATTTGGCCACTTTTAGACAAGTCACACAGTCAGCAGCCACTCTGAATGTACTGGGAACCAGTTACAGCCAAAAAGTCACCAAAGTGCTTCTCTCAGCCTGAAAAGGCTATTTTGACCAATGAATTTTTAAAGAAAATGGGTGTCAGTTTTGTCATAAGGAAGGCATTTAGGCCCATGTATAGTGCATTGGGATTCTATTTGGAAACTTTTAGGTACAACACACAGTCACCAGCCACTCAGAAAGTACTGGGAACAAGTTACAGCCAAATGTTACCAAAGTGCTTCTCTCAGCCTGAAAAGGCTATTTAGACCCATTATATTTTTAAGAAAGTGGGTGTCAGTTTAGTCATAAGGAAGGCCTCTAGGCTCATGTATTGTGGATTGGGCTTCTATTTGGCCACTTTTAGACAAGTCACACAGTCAGCAGCCACTCTGAATGTACTGGGAACCAGTTACAGCCAAAAAGTCACCAAAGTGCTTCTCTCAGCCTGAAAAGGCTATTTTGACCAATGAATTTTTAAAGAAAATGGGTGTCAGTTTTGTCATAAGGAAGGCATTTAGGCCCATTTATAGTGCATTGGGATTCTATTTGGGCACTTTTAGGTACAACACACAGTCACCAGCCACTCAGATAGTACTGGGAACAAGTTACAGCCAAATGTTACCAAAGTGCTTCTCTCAGCCTGAAAAGGCTATTTAGACCCATTATATTTTTAAGACAGTGGGTGTCAGTTTAGTCATAAGGAAGGCCTCTAGGCTCATGTATTGTGGATTGGGCTTCTATTTGGCCACTTTTAGACAAGTCACACAGTCAGCAGCCACTCAGAATGTACTGGGAACAAGTTACAGTTAAATGTCACCAAAGTGCTTCTCTCAGCCTGAAAAGGCTATTTTGACCAATGAATTTTTAAAGAAAATGGGTGTCAGTTTTGTCATAAGGAAGGCATTTAGGCCCATTTATAGTGCATTGGGATTCTATTTGGGCACTTTTAGGTACAACACACAGTCACCAGCCACTCAGAAAGTACTGGGAACAAGTTACAGCCAAATGTTACCAAAGTGCTTCTCTCAGCCTGAAAAGGCTATTTTGACCAATGAATTTTTTAAGAAAGTGGGTGTCAGTTTAGTCATAAGGAAGGCCTCTAGGCTCATGTATTGTGGATTGGGCTTCTATTTGGGCACTTTTAGCCAAGTCACACAGCCAGCAGCCACTAAGAATGTACTGGGAACCAGTTACAGTTAAACGTCACCAAAGTGCTTCTCTCAGCCTGAAAAGGCTATTTTGACCAATGATTTTTTAAAGAAAATGGGTGTCAGTTTTGTCATATGGAAGGCATTTAGGCCCATGTATAGTGCATTGGGATTCTATTTGGAAACTTTTAGGTACAACGCACAGTCACCAGCCACTCAGAAAGTACTGGGAACAAGTTACAGCCAAATGTTACCAAAGTGCTTCTCTCAGCCTGAAAAGGCTATTTAGACCCATTATATTTTTAAGAAAGTGGGTGTCAGTTTAGTCATAAGGAAGGCCTCTAGGCTCATGTATTGTGGATTGGGCTTCTATTTGGCCACTTTTAGACAAGTCACACAGTCAGCAGCCACTCAGAATTTACTGGGAACAAGTTACAGCCAAATGTTACCAAAGTGCTTCTCTCAGCCTGAAAAGGCTATTTTGACCAATGAATTTTTTAAGAAAGTGGGTGTCAGTTTAGTCATAAGGAAGGCCTCTAGGCTCATGTATTGTGGATTGGGCTTCTATTTGGGCACTTTTAGCCAAGTCACACAGCCAGCAGCCACTAAAAATGTACTGGGAACCAGTTACAGTTAAACGTCACCAAAGTGCTTCTCTCAGCCTGAAAAGGCTATTTTGACCAATGATTTTTTAAAGAAAATGGGTGTCAGTTTTGTCATAAGGAAGGCATTTAGGCCCATGTATAGTGCATTGGGATTCTATTTGGAAACTTTTAGGTACAACACACAGTCACCAGCCACTCAGAAAGTACTGGGAACAAGTTACAGCCAAATGTTACCAAAGTGCTTCTCTCAGCCTGAAAAGGCTATTTAGACCCATTATATTTTTAAGAAAGTGGGTGTCAGTTTAGTCATAAGGAAGGCCTCTAGGCTCATGTATTGTGGATTGGGCTTCTATTTGGCCACTTTTAGACAAGTCACACAGTCAGCAGCCACTCAGAATTTACTGGGAACAAGTTACAGTTAAATGTCACCAAAGTGCTTCTCTCAGCCTGAAAAGGCTATTTTGACCAATGAATTTTTAAAGAAAATGGGTGTCAGTTTTGTCATAAGGAAGGCATTTAGGCCCATTTATAGTGCATTGGGATTCTATTTGGGCACTTTTAGGTACAACACACAGTCACCAGCCACTCAGAAAGTACTGGGAACAAGTTACAGCCAAATGTTACCAAAGTGCTTCTCTCAGCCTGAAAAGGCTATTTAGACCCATTATATTTTTAAGAAAGTGGGTGTCAGTTTAGTCATAAGGAAGGCCTCTAGGCTCATGTATTGTGGATTGGGCTTCTATTTGGGCACTTTTAGCCAAGTCACACAGCCAGCAGCCACTAAGAATGTACTGGGAACCAGTTACAGTTAAACGTCACCAAAGTGCTTCTCTCAGCCTGAAAAGGCTATTTTGACCAATGATTTTTTAAAGAAAATGGGTGTCAGTTTTGTCATAAGGAAGGCATTTAGGCCCATGTATAGTGCATTGGGATTCTATTTGGAAACTTTTAGGTACAACACACAGTCACCAGCCACTCAGAAAGTACTGGGAACAAGTTACAGCCAAATGTTACCAAAGTGCTTCTCTCAGCCTGAAAAGGCTATTTAGACCCATTATATTTTTAAGAAAGTGGGTGTCAGTTTAGTCATAAGAAAGGCCTCTAGGCTCATGTATTGTGGATTAGGCTTCTATTTGGCCACTTTTAGACAAGTCACACAGTCAGCAGCCACTCTGAATGTACTGGGAACCAGTTACAGCCAAAAAGTCACCAAAGTGCTTCTCTCAGCCTGAAAAGGCTATTTTGACCAATGCATTTATAAAGAAAATTTGTGTCAGTTTTGTCATAAGGAAGGCATTTAGGCCCATTTATAGTGCATTGGGATTCTATTTGGGCACTTTTAGGTACAACACACAGTCACCAGCCACTCAGAAAGTACTGGGAACAAGTTACAGCCAAATGTTACCAGAGTGCTTCTCTCAGCCTGAAAAGGCTATTTAGACCCATTATATTTTTAAGAAAGTGGGTGTCAGTTTAGTCATAAGGAAGGCCTCTAGGCTCATGTATTGTGGATTGGGCTTCTATTTGGCCACTTTTAGACAAGTCACACAGTCAGCAGCCACTCTGAATGTACTGGGAACCAGTTACAGCCAAAAAGTCACCAAAGTGCTTCTCTCAGCCTGAAAAGGCTATTTTGACCAATGAATTTTTAAAGAAAATGGGTGTCAGTTTTGTCATAAGGAAGGCATTTAGGCCCATTTATAGTGCATTGGGATTCTATTTGGGCACTTTTAGGTACAACACACAGTCACCAGCCACTCAGAAAGTACTGGGAATAAGTTACAGCCAAATGTTACCAAAGTGCTTCTCTCAGCCTGAAAAGGCTCTTTAGACCCATTATATTTTTAAGAAAGTGGGTGTCAGTTTAGTCATAAGGAAGGCCTCTAGGCTCATGTATTGTGGATTGGGCTTCTATTTGGCCACTTTTAGACAAGTCACACAGTCAGCAGCCACTCAGAATTTACTGGGAACAAGTTACAGTTAAATGTCACCAAAGTGCTTCTCTCAGCCTGAAAAGGCTATTTTGACCAATGAATTTTTAAAGAAAATGGGTGTCAGTTTTGTCATAAGGAAGGCATTTAGGCCCATTTATAGTGCATTGGGATTCTATTTGGGCACTTTTAGGTACAACACACAGTCACCAGCCACTCAGAAAGTACTGGGAATAAGTTACAGCCAAATGTTACCAAAGTGCTTCTCTCAGCCTGAAAAGGCTATTTAGACCCATTATATTTTTAAGAAAGTGGGTGTCAGTTTAGTCATAAGGAAGGCCTCTAGGCTCATGTATTGTGGATTGGGCTTCTATTTGGGCACTTTTAGCCAAGTCACACAGCCAGCAGCCACTAAGAATGTACTGGGAACCAGTTACAGTTAAACGTCACCAAAGTGCTTCTCTCAGCCTGAAAAGGCTATTTTGACCAATGATTTTTTAAAGAAAATGGGTGTCAGTTTTGTCATAAGGAAGGCATTTAGGCCCATGTATAGTGCATTGGGATTCTATTTGGAAACTTTTAGGTACAACACACAGTCACCAGCCACTCAGAAAGTACTGGGAACAAGTTACAGCCAAATGTTACCAAAGTGCTTCTCTCAGCCTGAAAAGGCTATTTAGACCCATTATATTTTTAAGAAAGTGGGTGTCAGTTTAGTCATAAGGAAGGCCTCTAGGCTCATGTATTGTGGATTGGGCTTCTATTTGGGCACTTTTAACCAAGTCACACAGCCAGCAGCCACTCTGAATGTACTGGGAACAAGTTACAGTTAAATGTCACCAAAGTGCTTCTCTCAGCCTGAAAAGGCTATTTTGACCAATGAATTTTTAAAGAAAATGGGTGTCAGTTTTGTCATAAGGAAGGCATTTAGGCCCATTTATAGTGCATTGGGATTCTATTTGGGCACTTTTAGGTACAACACACAGTCACCAGCCACTCAGAAAGTACTGGGAACAAGTTACAGCCAAATGTTACCAAAGTGCTTCTCTCAGCCTGAAAAGGCTATTTAGACCCATTATATTTTTAAGAAAGTGGGTGTCAGTTTAGTCATAAGGAAGGCCTCTAGGCTCATGTATTGTGGATTGGGCTTCTATTTGGGCACTTTTAGCCAAGTCACACAGCCAATAGCCACTAAGAATGTACTGGGAACCAGTTACAGTTAAACGTCACCAAAGTGCTTCTCTCAGCCTGAAAAGGCTATGTTGACCAATGATTTTTTAAAGAAAATGGGTGTCAGTTTTGTCATAAGGAAGGCATTTAGGCCCATGTATAGTGCATTGGGATTCTATTTGGAAACTTTTAGGTACAACACAGAGTCACCAGCCACTCAGAAAGTACTGGGAACAAGTTACAGCCAAATGTTACCAAAGTGCTTCTCTCAGCCTGAAAAGGCTATTTAGACCCATTATATTTTTAAGAAAGTGGGTGTCAGTTTAGTCATAAGGAAGGCCTCTAGGCTCATGTATTGTGGATTGGGCTTCTATTTGGCCACTTTTAGACAAGTCACACAGTCAGCAGCCACTCTGAATGTATTGGGAACCAGTTACAGCCAAAAAGTCACCAAAGTGCTTCTCTCAGCCTGAAAAGGCTATTTTGACCAATGAATTTTTAAAGAAAATGGGTGTCAGTTTAGTCATAAGGAAGGCATTTAGGCCCATTTATAGTGCATTGGGATTCTATTTGGGCACTTTTAGGTACAACACACAGTCACCAGCCACTCAGAAAGTACTGGGAACAAGTTACAGCCAAATGTTACCAAAGTGCTTCTCTCAGCCTGAAAAGGCTATTTAGACCCATTATATTTTTAAGAAAGTGGGTGTCAGTTTAGTCATAAGGAAGGCCTCTAGGCTCATGTATTGTGGATTGGGCTTCTATTTGGCCACTTTTAGATAAGTCACACAGTCAGCAGCCACTCAGAATTTACTGGGAACAAGTTACAGTTAAATGTCACCAAAGTGCTTCTCTCAGCCTGAAAAGGCTATTTTGACCAATGAATTTTTAAAGAAAATGGGTGTCAGTTTTGTCATAAGGAAGGCATTTAGGCCCATTTATAGTGCATTGGGATTCTATTTGGGCACTTTTAGGTACAACACACAGTCACCAGCCACTCAGAAAGTACTGGGAACAAGTTACAGCCAAATGTTACCAAAGTGCTTCTCTCAGCCTGAAAAGGCTATTTAGACCCATTATATTTTTAAGAAAGTGGGTGTAAGTTTAGTCATAAGGAAGGCCTCTAGGCTCATGTATTGTGGATTGGGCTTCTATTTGGGCACTTTTAGCCAAGTCACACAGCCAGCAGCCACTAAGAATGTACTGGGAACCAGTTACAGTTAAACGTCACCAAAGTGCTTCTCTCAGCCTGAAAAGGCTATTTTGACCAATGATTTTTTAAAGAAAATGGGTGTCAGTTTTGTCATAAGGAAGGCATTTAGGCCCATGTATAGTGCATTGGGATTCTATTTGGAAACTTTTAGGTACAACACACAGTCACCAGCCACTCAGATAGTACTGGGAACAAGTTACAGCCAAATGTTACCAAAGTGCTTCTCTCAGCCTGAAAAGGCTATTTTGACCAATTATTTTTTTTAAAGAAAATGAGTGTCAGTTTTGTCATAAGGAAGGCATTTGGGCCCTTTTATAGTGCATTGGGATTCTATTTGGGCACTTTTAGGTACAACACACAGTCACCAGCCATTCAGATAGTACTGGGAACAAGTTACAGCCAAATGTTACCAAAGTGCTTCTCTCAGCCTGAAAAGGCTATTTAGACCCATTATATTTTTAAGACAGTGGGTGTCAGTTTAGTCATAAGGAAGGCCTCTAGGCTCATGTATTGTGGATTGGGCTTCTATTTGGCCACTTTTAGACAAGTCACACAGTCAGCAGCCACTCAGAATGTACTGGGAACAAGTTACAGTTAAATGTCACCAAAGTGCTTCTCTCAGCCTGAAAAGGCTATTTTGACCAATGAATTTTTAAAGAAAATGGGTGTCAGCTTTGTCATAAGGAAGGCATTTAGGCCCATTTATAGTGCATTGGGATTCTATTTGGGCACTTTTAGGTACAACATACAGTCACCAGCCACTCAGAAAGTACTGGGAATAAGTTACAGCCAAATGTTACCAAAGTGCTTCTCTCAGCCTGAAAAGGCTATTTTGACCAATGAATTTTTTAAGAAAGTGGGTGTCAGTTTAGTCATAAGGAAGGCCTCTAGGCTCATGTATTGTGGATTGGGCTTCTATTTGGGCACTTTTAGCCAAGTCACACAGCCAGCAGCCACTAAGAATGTACTGGGAACCAGTTACAGTTAAACGTCACCAAAGTGCTTCTCTCAGCCTGAAAAGGCTATTTTGACCAATGATTTTTTAAAGAAAATGGGTGTCAGTTTTGTCATAAGGAAGGCATTTAGGCCCATGTATAGTGCATTGGGATTCTATTTGGAAACTTTTAGGTACAACACACAGTCACCAGCCACTCAGAAAGTACTGGGAACAAGTTACAGTTAAATGTCACCAAAGTGCTTCTCTCAGCCTGCAAAGGCTATTTTGACCAATGAATTTTTAAAGAAAATGGGTGTCAGTTTTGTCATAAGGAAGGCATTTAGGCCCATTTATAGTGCATTGGGATTCTATTTGGGCACTTTTAGGTACAACACACAGTCACCAGCCACTCAGAAAGTACTGGGAACAAGTTACAGCCAAATGTTACCAAAGTGCTTCTCTCAGCCTGAAAAGGCTATTTAGACCCATTATATTTTTAAGAAAGTGGGTGTCAGTTTAGTCATAAGGAAGGCCTCTAGGCTCATGTATTGTGGATTGGGCTTCTATTTGGGCACTTTTAGCCAAGTCACACAGCCAGCAGCCACTAAGAATGTACTGGGAACCAGTTACAGTTAAACGTCACCAAAGTGCTTCTCTCAGCCTGAAAAGGCTATTTTGACCAATGAATTTTTAAAGAAAATGAGTGTCAGTTTTGTCATAAGGAAGGCATTTAGGCCCATGTATAGTGCATTGGGATTCTATTTGGAAACTTTTAGGTACAACACACAGTCACCAGCCACTCAGAAAGTACTGGGAACAAGTTACAGCCAAATGTTACCAAAGTGCTTCTCTCAGCCTGAAAAGGCTATTTAGACCCATTATATTTTTAAGAAAGTGGGTGTCAGTTTAGTCATAAGAAAGGCCTCTAGGCTCATGTATTGTGGATTAGGCTTCTATTTGGCCACTTTTAGACAAGTCACACAGTCAGCAGCCACTCAGAATGTACTGGGAACCAGTTACAGCCAAAAAGTCACCAAAGTGCTTCTCTCAGCCTGAAAAGGCTATTTTGACCAATGCATTTATAAAGAAAATTTGTGTCAGTTTTGTCATAAGGAAGGCATTTAGGCCCATTTATAGTGCATTGGGATTCTATTTGGGCACTTTTAGGTACAACACACAGTCACCAGCCACTCAGAAAGTACTGGGAACAAGTTACAGCCAAATGTTACCAGAGTGCTTCTCTCAGCCTGAAAAGGCTATTTAGACCCATTATATTTTTAAGAAAGTGGGTGTCAGTTTAGTCATAAGGAAGGCCTCTAGGCTCATGTATTGTGGATTGGGCTTCTATTTGGCCACTTTTAGACAAGTCACACAGTCAGCAGCCACTCTGAATGTACTGGGAACCAGTTACAGCCAAAAAGTCACCAAAGTGCTTCTCTCAGCCTGAAAAGGCTATTTTGACCAATGAATTTTTAAAGAAAATGGGTGTCAGTTTTGTCATAAGGAAGGCATTTAGGCCCATTTATAGTGCATTGGGATTCTATTTGGGCACTTTTAGGTACAACACACAGTCACCAGCCACTCAGAAAGTACTGGGAACAAGTTACAGCCAAATGTTACCAAAGTGCTTCTCTCAGCCTGAAAAGGCTATTTAGACCCATTATATTTTTAAGAAAGTGGGTGTCAGTTTAGTCATAAGGAAGGCCTCTAGGCTCATGTATTGTGGATTGGGCTTCTATTTGGGCACTTTTAGCCAAGTCACACAGCCAGCAGCCACTAAGAATGTACTGGGAACCAGTTACCGTTAAACGTCACCAAAGTGCTTCTCTCAGCCTGAAAAGGCTATTTTGACCAATGATTTTTTAAAGAAAATGGGTGTCAGTTTTGTCATAAGGAAGGCATTTAGGCCCATGTATAGTGCATTGGGATTCTATTTGGAAACTTTTAGGTACAACACACAGTCACCAGCCACTCAGAAAGTACTGGGAACAAGTTACAGCCAAATGTTACCAAAGTGCTTCTCTCAGCCTGAAAAGGCTATTTAGACCCATTATATTTTTAAGAAAGTGGGTGTCAGTTTAGTCATAAGGAAGGCCTCTAGGCTCATGTATTGTGGATTGGGCTTCTATTTGGCCACTTTTAGACAAGTCACACAGTCAGCAGCCACTCAGAATGTACTGGGAACCAGTTACAGCCAAAAAGTCACCAAAGTGCTTCTCTCAGCCTGAAAAGGCTATTTTGACCAATGAATTTTTAAAGGTATTGTAGGGAACATTAAGCCTAAATTTAAAATATATATATATATATATATTTTGCATTTTTTCCCCTCTATCAGCCACTATATAATGATGCTGGGGTGTTTATATGCATTTAAACACAGTCCTCCTTCTGAAATCCGTATTTTCCCTAATGTTTATGTGTTCTATGTTTATGTCCGGTACGTAAATTAGCGCACGCATGTGCGCGTCCGTGCGCGTCCGTGTCCGTATGAACGTTTACTTTCGGTTTTAAAACGCTCTCAAACTTCGTTTTTGAGGCACAGAATTTAATTTTAAGATAGCGTGTGGATAGAATTTAGTTGTTTAACTTCATATATGTGGTCAATTTATCATGAAAGAGCCTATTTAAAAATAAAAATTCAGAGAACCAGCAGGGCGGGAATTTCCGCATATTGTATCCCAATAAAGCAACCTGTTTTCGGGCACCATGCCTTCAAAAGAACCTCTCTATGGAGGTCCCTCCTACGTCACCCCCTGGTGGTCGGGGAAAAGTACTGCTGGTGCTTATTTACCTCTGAACTCCCTAGTATCCCTTTAAAGAAAATGGGTGTCAGTTTTGTCATAAGGAAGGCATTTAGGCCCATTTATAGTGCATTGGGATTCTATTTGGGCACTTTTAGGTACAACACACAGTCACCAGCCACTCAGAAAGTACTGGGAATAAGTTACAGCCAAATGTTACCAAAGTGCTTCTCTCAGCCTGAAAAGGCTATTTAGACCCATTATATTTTTAAGAAAGTGGGTGTCAGTTTAGTCATAAGGAAGGCCTCTAGGCTCATGTATTGTGGATTGGGCTTCTATTTGGCCACTTTTAGACAAGTCACACAGTCAGCAGCCACTCAGAATTTACTGGGAACAAGTTACAGTTAAATGTCACCAAAGTGCTTCTCTCAGCCTGAAAAGGCTATTTTGACCAATGAATTTTTAAAGAAAATGGGTGTCAGTTTTGTCATAAGGAAGGCATTTAGGCCCATTTATAGTGCATTGGGATTCTATTTGGGCACTTTTAGGTACAACACACAGTCACCAGCCACTCAGAAAGTACTGGGAACAAGTTACAGCCAAATGTTACCAAAGTGCTTCTCTCAGCCTGAAAAGGCTATTTAGACCCATTATATTTTTAAGAAAGTGGGTGTCAGTTTAGTCATAAGGAAGGCCTCTAGGCTCATGTATTGTGGATTGGGCTTCTATTTGGGCACTTTTAGCCAAGTCACACAGCCAGCAGCCACTAAGAATGTACTGGGAACCAGTTACAGTTAAACGTCACCAAAGTGCTTCTCTCAGCCTGAAAAGGCTATTTTGACCAATGATTTTTTAAAGAAAATGGGTGTCAGTTTTGTCATAAGGAAGGCATTTAGGCCCATGTATAGTGCATTGGGATTCTATTTGGAAACTTTTAGGTACAACACACAGTCACCAGCCACTCAGAAAGTACTGGGAACAAGTTACAGCCAAATGTTACCAAAGTGCTTCTCTCAGCCTGAAAAGGCTATTTAGACCCATTATATTTTTAAGAAAGTGGGTGTCAGTTTAGTCATAAGGAAGGCCTCTAGGCTCATGTATTGTGGATTGGGCTTCTATTTGGGCACTTTTAACCAAGTCACACAGCCAGCAGCCACTCTGAATGTACTGGGAACAAGTTACAGTTAAATGTCACCAAAGTGCTTCTCTCAGCCTAAAAAGGCTATTTTGACCAATGAATTTTTAAAGAAAATGGGTGTCAGTTTTGTCATAAGGAAGGCATTTAGGCCCATTTATAGTGCATTGGGATTCTATTTGGGCACTTTTAGGTACAACACACAGTCACCAGCCACTCAGAAAGTACTGGGAACAAGTTACAGCCAAATGTTACCAAAGTGCTTCTCTCAGCCTGAAAAGGCTATTTAGACCCATTATATTTTTAAGAAAGTGGGTGTCAGTTTAGTCATAAGGAAGGCCTCTAGGCTCATGTATTGTGGATTGGGCTTCTATTTGGGCACTTTTAGCCAAGTCACACAGCCAATAGCCACTAAGAATGTACTGGGAACCAGTTACAGTTAAACGTCACCAAAGTGCTTCTCTCAGCCTGAAAAGGCTATGTTGACCAATGATTTTTTAAAGAAAATGGGTGTCAGTTTTGTCATAAGGAAGGCATTTAGGCCCATGTATAGTGCATTGGGATTCTATTTGGAAACTTTTAGGTACAACACAGAGTCACCAGCCACTCAGAAAGTACTGGGAACAAGTTACAGCCAAATGTTACCAAAGTGCTTCTCTCAGCCTGAAAAGGCTATTTAGACCCATTATATTTTTAAGAAAGTGGGTGTCAGTTTAGTCATAAGGAAGGCCTCTAGGCTCATGTATTGTGGATTGGGCTTCTATTTGGCCACTTTTAGACAAGTCACACAGTCAGCAGCCACTCTGAATGTATTGGGAACCAGTTACAGCCAAAAAGTCACCAAAGTGCTTCTCTCAGCCTGAAAAGGCTATTTTGACCAATGAATTTTTAAAGAAAATGGGTGTCAGTTTTGTCATAAGGAAGGCATTTAGGCCCATTTATAGTGCATTGGGATTCTATTTGGGCACTTTTAGGTACAACACACAGTCACCAGCCACTCAGAAAGTACTGGGAACAAGTTACAGCCAAATGTTACCAAAGTGCTTCTCTCAGCCTGAAAAGGCTATTTAGACCCATTATATTTTTAAGAAAGTGGGTGTCAGTTTAGTCATAAGGAAGGCCTCTAGGCTCATGTATTGTGGATTGGGCTTCTATTTGGCCACTTTTAGATAAGTCACACAGTCAGCAGCCACTCAGAATTTACTGGGAACAAGTTACAGTTAAATGTCACCAAAGTGCTTCTCTCAGCCTGAAAAGGCTATTTTGACCAATGAATTTTTAAAGAAAATGGGTGTCAGTTTTGTCATAAGGAAGGCATTTAGGCCCATTTATAGTGCATTGGGATTCTATTTGGGCACTTTTAGGTACAACACACAGTCACCAGCCACTCAGAAAGTACTGGGAACAAGTTACAGCCAAATGTTACCAAAGTGCTTCTCTCACCCTGAAAAGGCTATTTAGACCCATTATATTTTTAAGAAAGTGGGTGTAAGTTTAGTCATAAGGAAGGCCTCTAGGCTCATGTATTGTGGATTGGGCTTCTATTTGGGCACTTTTAGCCAAGTCACACAGCCAGCAGCCACTAAGAATGTACTGGGAACCAGTTACAGTTAAACGTCACCAAAGTGCTTCTCTCAGCCTGAAAAGGCTATTTTGACCAATGATTTTTTAAAGAAAATGGGTGTCAGTTTTGTCATAAGGAAGGCATTTAGGCCCATGTATAGTGCATTGGGATTCTATTTGGAAACTTTTAGGTACAACACACAGTCACCAGCCACTCAGATAGTACTGGGAACAAGTTACAGCCAAATGTTACCAAAGTGCTTCTCTCAGCCTGAAAAGGCTATTTTGACCAATTATTTTTTTTAAAGAAAATGAGTGTCAGTTTTGTCATAAGGAAGGCATTTGGGCCCTTTTATAGTGCATTGGGATTCTATTTGGGCACTTTTAGGTACAACACACAGTCACCAGCCATTCAGATAGTACTGGGAACAAGTTACAGCCAAATGTTACCAAAGTGCTTCTCTCAGCCTGAAAAGGCTATTTAGACCCATTATATTTTTAAGACAGTGGGTGTCAGTTTAGTCATAAGGAAGGCCTCTAGGCTCATGTATTGTGGATTGGGCTTCTATTTGGCCACTTTTAGACAAGTCACACAGTCAGCAGCCACTCAGAATGTACTGGGAACAAGTTACAGTTAAATGTCACCAAAGTGCTTCTCTCAGCCTGAAAAGGCTATTTTGACCAATGAATTTTTAAAGAAAATGGGTGTCAGTTTTGTCATAAGGAAGGCATTTAGGCCCATTTATAGTGCATTGGGATTCTATTTGGGCACTTTTAGGTACAACATACAGTCACCAGCCACTCAGAAAGTACTGGGAATAAGTTACAGCCAAATGTTACCAAAGTGCTTCTCTCAGCCTGAAAAGGCTATTTTGACCAATGAATTTTTTAAGAAAGTGGGTGTCAGTTTAGTCATAAGGAAGGCCTCTAGGCTCATGTATTGTGGATTGGGCTTCTATTTGGGCACTTTTAGCCAAGTCACACAGCCAGCAGCCACTAAGAATGTACTGGGAACCAGTTACAGTTAAACGTCACCAAAGTGCTTCTCTCAGCCTGAAAAGGCTATTTTGACCAATGATTTTTTAAAGAAAATGGGTGTCAGTTTTGTCATAAGGAAGGCATTTAGGCCCATGTATAGTGCATTGGGATTCTATTTGGAAACTTTTAGGTACAACACACAGTCACCAGCCACTCAGAAAGTACTGGGAACAAGTTACAGTTAAATGTCACCAAAGTGCTTCTCTCAGCCTGCAAAGGCTATTTTGACCAATGAATTTTTAAAGAAAATGGGTGTCAGTTTTGTCATAAGGAAGGCATTTAGGCCCATTTATAGTGCATTGGGATTCTATTTGGGCACTTTTAGGTACAACACACAGTCACCAGCCACTCAGAAAGTACTGGGAACAAGTTACAGCCAAATGTTACCAAAGTGCTTCTCTCAGCCTGAAAAGGCTATTTAGACCCATTATATTTTTAAGAAAGTGGGTGTCAGTTTAGTCATAAGGAAGGCCTCTAGGCTCATGTATTGTGGATTGGGCTTCTATTTGGGCACTTTTAGCCAAGTCACACAGCCAGCAGCCACTAAGAATGTACTGGGAACCAGTTACAGTTAAACGTCACCAAAGTGCTTCTCTCAGCCTGAAAAGGCTATTTTGACCAATGATTTTTTAAAGAAAATGGGTGTCAGTTTTGTCAAAAGGAAGGCATTTAGGCCCATGTATAGTGCATTGGGATTCTATTTGGAAACTTTTAGGTACAACACACAGTCACCAGCCACTCAGAAAGTACTGGGAACAAGTTACAGCCAAATGTTACCAAAGTGCTTCTCTCAGCCTGAAAAGGCTATTTAGACCCATTATATTTTTAAGAAAGTGGGTGTCAGTTTAGTCATAAGGAAGGCCTCTAGGCTCATGTATTGTGGATTGGGCTTCTATTTGGGCACTTTTAACCAAGTCACACAGCCAGCAGCCACTCTGAATGTACTGGGAACAAGTTACAGTTAAATGTCACCAAAGTGCTTCTCTCAGCCTAAAAAGGCTATTTTGACCAATGAATTTTTAAAGAAAATGGGTGTCAGTTTTGTCATAAGGAAGGCATTTAGGCCCATTTATAGTGCATTGGGATTCTATTTGGGCACTTTTAGGTACAACACACAGTCACCAGCCACTCAGAAAGTACTGGGAACAAGTTACAGCCAAATGTTACCAAAGTGCTTCTCTCAGCCTGAAAAGGCTATTTAGACCCATTATATTTTTAAGAAAGTGGGTGTCAGTTTAGTCATAAGGAAGGCCTCTAGGCTCATGTATTGTGGATTGGGCTTCTATTTGGGCACTTTTAGCCAAGTCACACAGCCAATAGCCACTAAGAATGTACTGGGAACCAGTTACAGTTAAACGTCACCAAAGTGCTTCTCTCAGCCTGAAAAGGCTATGTTGACCAATGATTTTTTAAAGAAAATGGGTGTCAGTTTTGTCATAAGGAAGGCATTTAGGCCCATGTATAGTGCATTGGGATTCTATTTGGAAACTTTTAGGTACAACACAGAGTCACCAGCCACTCAGAAAGTACTGGGAACAAGTTACAGCCAAATGTTACCAAAGTGCTTCTCTCAGCCTGAAAAGGCTATTTAGACCCATTATATTTTTAAGAAAGTGGGTGTCAGTTTAGTCATAAGGAAGGCCTCTAGGCTCATGTATTGTGGATTGGGCTTCTATTTGGCCACTTTTAGACAAGTCACACAGTCAGCAGCCACTCTGAATGTATTGGGAACCAGTTACAGCCAAAAAGTCACCAAAGTGCTTCTCTCAGCCTGAAAAGGCTATTTTGACCAATGAATTTTTAAAGAAAATGGGTGTCAGTTTTGTCATAAGGAAGGCATTTAGGCCCATTTATAGTGCATTGGGATTCTATTTGGGCACTTTTAGGTACAACACACAGTCACCAGCCACTCAGAAAGTACTGGGAACAAGTTACAGCCAAATGTTACCAAAGTGCTTCTCTCAGCCTGAAAAGGCTATTTAGACCCATTATATTTTTAAGAAAGTGGGTGTCAGTTTAGTCATAAGGAAGGCCTCTAGGCTCATGTATTGTGGATTGGGCTTCTATTTGGCCACTTTTAGATAAGTCACACAGTCAGCAGCCACTCAGAATTTACTGGGAACAAGTTACAGTTAAATGTCACCAAAGTGCTTCTCTCAGCCTGAAAAGGCTATTTTGACCAATGAATTTTTAAAGAAAATGGGTGTCAGTTTTGTCATAAGGAAGGCATTTAGGCCCATTTATAGTGCATTGGGATTCTATTTGGGCACTTTTAGGTACAACACACAGTCACCAGCCACTCAGAAAGTACTGGGAACAAGTTACAGCCAAATGTTACCAAAGTGCTTCTCTCAGCCTGAAAAGGCTATTTAGACCCATTATATTTTTAAGAAAGTGGGTGTAAGTTTAGTCATAAGGAAGGCCTCTAGGCTCATGTATTGTGGATTGGGCTTCTATTTGGGCACTTTTAGCCAAGTCACACAGCCAGCAGCCACTAAGAATGTACTGGGAACCAGTTACAGTTAAACGTCACCAAAGTGCTTCTCTCAGCCTGAAAAGGCTATTTTGACCAATGATTTTTTAAAGAAAATGGGTGTCAGTTTTGTCATAAGGAAGGCATTTAGGCCCATGTATAGTGCATTGGGATTCTATTTGGAAACTTTTAGGTACAACACACAGTCACCAGCCACTCAGATAGTACTGGGAACAAGTTACAGCCAAATGTTACCAAAGTGCTTCTCTCAGCCTGAAAAGGCTATTTTGACCAATTATTTTTTTTAAAGAAAATGAGTGTCAGTTTTGTCATAAGGAAGGCATTTGGGCCCTTTTATAGTGCATTGGGATTCTATTTGGGCACTTTTAGGTACAACACACAGTCACCAGCCATTCAGATAGTACTGGGAACAAGTTACAGCCAAATGTTACCAAAGTGCTTCTCTCAGCCTGAAAAGGCTATTTAGACCCATTATATTTTTAAGACAGTGGGTGTCAGTTTAGTCATAAGGAAGGCCTCTAGGCTCATGTATTGTGGATTGGGCTTCTATTTGGCCACTTTTAGACAAGTCACACAGTCAGCAGCCACTCAGAATGTACTGGGAACAAGTTACAGTTAAATGTCACCAAAGTGCTTCTCTCAGCCTGAAAAGGCTATTTTGACCAATGAATTTTTAAAGAAAATGGGTGTCAGTTTTGTCATAAGGAAGGCATTTAGGCCCATTTATAGTGCATTGGGATTCTATTTGGGCACTTTTAGGTACAACATACAGTCACCAGCCACTCAGAAAGTACTGGGAATAAGTTACAGCCAAATGTTACCAAAGTGCTTCTCTCAGCCTGAAAAGGCTATTTTGACCAATGAATTTTTTAAGAAAGTGGGTGTCAGTTTAGTCATAAGGAAGGCCTCTAGGCTCATGTATTGTGGATTGGGCTTCTATTTGGGCACTTTTAGCCAAGTCACACAGCCAGCAGCCACTAAGAATGTACTGGGAACCAGTTACAGTTAAACGTCACCAAAGTGCTTCTCTCAGCCTGAAAAGGCTATTTTGACCAATGATTTTTTAAAGAAAATGGGTGTCAGTTTTGTCATAAGGAAGGCATTTAGGCCCATGTATAGTGCATTGGGATTCTATTTGGAAACTTTTAGGTACAACACACAGTCACCAGCCACTCAGAAAGTACTGGGAACAAGTTACAGTTAAATGTCACCAAAGTGCTTCTCTCAGCCTGCAAAGGCTATTTTGACCAATGAATTTTTAAAGAAAATGGGTGTCAGTTTTGTCATAAGGAAGGCATTTAGGCCCATTTATAGTGCATTGGGATTCTATTTGGGCACTTTTAGGTACAACACACAGTCACCAGCCACTCAGAAAGTACTGGGAACAAGTTACAGCCAAATGTTACCAAAGTGCTTCTCTCAGCCTGAAAAGGCTATTTAGACCCATTATATTTTTAAGAAAGTGGGTGTCAGTTTAGTCATAAGGAAGGCCTCTAGGCTCATGTATTGTGGATTGGGCTTCTATTTGGGCACTTTTAGCCAAGTCACACAGCCAGCAGCCACTAAGAATGTACTGGGAACCAGTTACAGTTAAACGTCACCAAAGTGCTTCTCTCAGCCTGAAAAGGCTATTTTGACCAATGATTTTTTAAAGAAAATGGGTGTCAGTTTTGTCATAAGGAAGGCATTTAGGCCCATGTATAGTGCATTGGGATTCTATTTGGAAACTTTTAGGTACAACACACAGTCACCAGCCACTCAGAAAGTACTGGGAACAAGTTACAGCCAAATGTTACCAAAGTGCTTCTCTCAGCCTGAAAAGGCTATTTAGACCCATTATATTTTTAAGAAAGTGGGTGTCAGTTTAGTCATAAGGAAGGCCTCTAGGCTCATGTATTGTGGATTGGGCTTCTATTTGGCCACTTTTAGACAAGTCACACAGTCAGCAGCCACTCTGAATGTACTGGGAACCAGTTACAGCCAAAAAGTCACCAAAGTGCTTCTCTCAGCCTGAAAAGGCTATTTTGACCAATGAATTTTTAAAGAAAATGGGTGTCAGTTTTGTCATAAGGAAGGCATTTAGGCCCATTTATAGTGCATTGGGATTCTATTTGGGCACTTTTAGGTACAACACACAGTCACCAGCCACTCAGAAAGTACTGGGAACAAGTTACAGCCAAATGTTACCAAAGTGCTTCTCTCAGCCTGAAAAGGCTATTTAGACCCATTATATTTTTAAGAAAGTGGGTGTCAGTTTAGTCATAAGGAAGGCCTCTAGGCTCATGTATTGTGGATTGGGCTTCTATTTGGGCACTTTTAGCCAAGTCACACAGCCAGCAGCCACTAAGAATGTACTGGGAACCAGTTACAGTTAAACGTCACCAAAGTGCTTCTCTCAGCCTGAAAAGGCTATTTTGACCAATGATTTTTTAAAGAAAATGGGTGTCAGTTTTGTCATAAGGAAGGCATTTAGGCCCATGTATAGTGCATTGGGATTCTATTTGGAAACTTTTAGGTCCAACACACAGTCACCAGCCACTCAGAAAGTACTGGGAACAAGTTACAGCCAAATGTTACCAAAGTGCTTCTCTCAGCCTGAAAAGGCTATTTAGACCCATTATATTTTTAAGAAAGTGGGTGTCAGTTTAGTCATAAGGAAGGCCTCTAGGCTCATGTATTGTGGATTGGGCTTCTATTTGGCCACTTTTAGACAAGTCACACAGTCAGCAGCCACTCAGAATTTACTGGGAACAAGTTACAGTTAAATGTCACCAAAGTGCTTCTCTCAGCCTGAAAAGGCTATTTTGACCAATGAATTTTTAAAGAAAATGGGTGTCAGTTTTGTCATAAGGAAGGCATTTAGGCCCATTTATAGTGCATTGGGATTCTATTTGGGCACTTTTAGGTACAACACACAGTCACCAGCCACTCAGAAAGTACTGGGAACAAGTTACAGCCAAATGTTACCAAAGTGCTTCTCTCAGCCTGAAAAGGCTATTTAGACCCATTATATTTTTAAGAAAGTGGGTGTCAGTTTAGTCATAAGGAAGGCCTCTAGGCTCATGTATTGTGGATTGGGCTTCTATTTGGGCACTTTTAGCCAAGTCACACAGCCAGCAGCCACTAAGAATGTACTGGGAACCAGTTACAGTTAAACGTCACCAAAGTGCTTCTCTCAGCCTGAAAAGGCTATTTTGACCAATGATTTTTTAAAGAAAATGGGTGTCAGTTTTGTCATAAGGAAGGCATTTAGGCCCATGTATAGTGCATTGGGATTCTATTTGGAAAATTTTAGGTACAACACACAGTCACCAGCCACTCAGAAATTACTGGGAACAAGTTACAGCCAAATGTTACCAAAGTGCTTCTCTCAGCCTGAAAAGGCTATTTAGACCCATTATATTTTTAAGAAAGTGGGTGTCAGTTTAGTCATAAGGAAGGCCTCTAGGCTCATGTATTGTGGATTGGGCTTCTATTTGGCCACTTTTAGACAAGTCACACAGTCAGCAGCCACTCTGAATGTACTGGGAACCAGTTACAGTTAAACTTCACCAAAGTGCTTCTCTCAGCCTGAAAAGGCTATTTTGACCAATGATTTTTTAAAGAAAATGGGTGTCAGTTTTGTCATAAGGAAGGCATTTAGGCCCATGTATAGTGCATTGGGATTCTATTTGGAAACTTTTAGGTACAACACACAGTCACCAGCCACTCAGAAAGTACTGGGAACAAGTTACAGCCAAATGTTACCAAAGTGCTTCTCTCAGCCTGAAAAGGCTATTTAGACCCATTATATTTATAAGAAAGTGGGTGTCAGTTTAGTCATAAGGAAGGCCTCTAGGCTCATGTATTGTGGATTGGGCTTCTATTTGGCCACTTTTAGACAAGTCACACAGTCAGCAGCCACTCAGAATGTACTGGGAACCAGTTACAGCCAAACAGTCACCAAAGTGCTTCTCTCAGCCTGAAAAGGCTATTTTGACCAATGAATTTTTAAAGAAAATGGGTGTCAGTTTTGTCATAAGGAAGGCATTTAGGCCCATTTATAGTGCATTGGGATTCTATTTGGGCACTTTTAGGTACAACACACAGTCACCAGCCACTCAGAAAGTACTGGGAACAAGTTACAGCCAAATGTTACCAAAGTGCTTCTCTCAGCCTGAAAAGGCTATTTAGACCCATTATATTTTTAAGAAAGTGGGTGTCAGTTTAGTCATAAGGAAGGCCTCTAGGCTCATGTATTGTGGATTGGGCTTCTATTTGGGCACTTTTAGCCAAGTCACACAGCCAGCAGCCACTAAGAATGTACTGGGAACCAGTTACAGTTAAACGTCACCAAAGTGCTTCTCTCAGCCTGAAAATGCAATTTTGACCCATGATACTTTTAAAAAAGTGGGTATCAGTTTAGTCATAAGAAAGTTCTTTGGGCTCATGTATTGTGGATTGGACTTCTATTTGGCCACTTTTAGCCAAGGCACACAGTCAGCAGCCACTTAGAATGTACTGGGAACAAGTTACAGCCAAACGTCACCATAGTGCTTCTCTCAGCCTGAAAAGGCTATTTTGACCAATGATTTTTTTAAGAAAATGAGTGTCAGTTTTGTCATAAGGAAGGCATTTGGGCCCATGCATAGTGCATTGGCACTCTATTTGGGCACTTTTAGGTACAACACACAGTCAGCAGCCACTTAGACTGTACTGGGAACAAGTTACAGTTAAACGTCACCAAAGTGCTTCTCTCAGCCTGAAAAGGCTATTTTGACCAATGATTTTTTAAAGAAAATGAGTGTCATTTTTGTCATAAGGAAGGCATTTGGGCCCGATCATAGTGCATTGGGATTCTATTTGGGCACATTTAGGTACAACACACAGTCACCAGTCACTCAGAATGTACTGGGAACAAGTTACAGCCAAATGTCACCAAAGTGCTTCTCTCAGCCTGAAAATGCTATTTAGACCCATGATACTTTTAAAAAAAGTGGGTATCAGTTTAGTCATAAGGAAGTTCTTTGGGCTCATGTATTGTGGATTGGACTTCTATTTGGCCACTTTTAGCCAAGTCACACAGTCAGCAGCCACTTAGACTGTACTGGGAACAAGTTACAACCAAACGTCACCATAGTGCTTCTCTCAGCCTGAAAAGGCTATTTTGACCAATGATTTTTTTAAGAAAATGAGTGTCAGTTTTGTCATAAGGAAGGCATTTGGGCCCATGTATAGTGCATTGGCACTCTATTGGGGCACTTTTAGGTACAACACACACTCAGCAGCCGCTTAGACTGTACTGGGAACAAGTTACAGTTAAACGTCACCAAAGTGCTTCTCTCAGCCTGAAAAGGCTATTTTGACCAATGATTTTTTTAAGAAAATGAGTGTCAGTTTTGTCATAAGGAAGGCATTTAGGACCATATATAGTGCATTGGGATCCTATTTGGGCACTTTTAGCCACAACACACAGTCAGCAGCCACTCAGAGATGTACTGGGAACAAGTTACAGTTAAACGTCACCAAAGTGCTTCTCTCAGCCTGAAAAGGCTATTTTCACCAATGATTTTTTTAAGAAAATGAGTGTCAGTTTTGTCATAAGGAAGGCATTTGGGCCCATGTATAGTGCATTGGGACTCTATTTGGGCACTTTTAGGTACAACACACAGTCACCAGCCAATCAGAATGTACTGGGAACAAGTTACAGTTAAACGTCACCAAAGTGCTTCTCTCAGCCTGAAAAGGCTATTTTGACCAATGCATTTTTTAAGAAAATGGGTGTCAGTTTTGTCATAAGGAAGGCATTTGGGCCCATGTGCAGTGCATTGGGATTCTATTTGCGCACTTTTAGCCACAACAGAATGTACTGGGAACAAGTTACAGTTAAATGTCACCAAAGTGCTTCTCTCAGCCTGAAAAGGCTATTTTGACCAATGATTTTTTTCAAGAAAATGAGTGTCAGTTTTGTCATAAGGAAGGCATTTGGGCCCATGTATGGTGCATTGGCACTCTATTTGGGCACTTTTAGGTACAACACACAGTCACCAGCCAATCAGAATGTACTGGGAACAAGTTACAGCCAAATGTCACCAAAGTGCTTCTCTCAGCCTGAAAATGCTATTTAGACCCATGATACTTTTAAAAAAGTGGGTATCAGTTTAGTCATAAGGAAGTTCTTTGGGCTCATGTATTGTGGATTGGACTTCTATTTGGCCACTTTTAGCCAAGTCACACAGTCAGCAGCCACTTAGACTGTACTGGGAACAAGTTACAACCAAACGTCACCATAGTGCTTCTCTCAGCCAAAAAAGGCTATTTTGACCAATGATTTTTTAAAGAAAATTAGTGTCAGTTTTGTCATAAGGAAGGCATTTGGGCCCATGTATAGTGCATTGGCACTCTATTTGGGCACTTTTAGGTACAACACACAGTCAGCATCCGCTTAGACTGTACTGGGAACAAGTTACAGTTAAACGTCACCAAAGTGCTTCTCTCAGCCTGAAAAGGCTATTTTGACCAATGATTTTTTTAAGAAAATGCTTGTCAGTTTTGTCATAAGGAAGGCATTTAGGCCCATATATAGTGCATTGGGATTCTATTTGGAAACGTTTAGGTACAACACACAGTCACCAGCCACTCAGAAAGTACTGGGAACAAGTTAGAGCCAAATGTTACCAAAGTGCTTCTCTCAGCCTGAAAAGGCTATTTAGACCCATTATATTTTTAAGAAAGTGGGTGTCAGTTTAGTCATAAGGAAGGCATTTAGGCCCATGTATTGTGGATTGGGCTTCTATTTGGGCACTTTTAGCCAAGTCACACAGCCAGCAGCCACTAGGAATGTACTGGGAACCAGTTACAGTTAAACGTCACCAAAGTGCTTCTCTCAGCCTGAAAAGGCTATTTTGACCAATGATTTTTTAAAGAAAATGGGTGTCAGTTTTGTCATAAGGAAGGCATTTAGGCCCATGTATAGTGCATTGGGATTCTATTTGGAAACTTTTAGGTACAACACACAGTCACCAGCCACTCAGAAAGTACTGGGAACAAGTTACAGCCAAATGTTACCAAAGTGCTTCTCTCAGCCTGAAAAGGCTATTTAGACCCATTATATTTTTAAGAAAGTGGGTGTCAGTTTAGTCATAAGGAAGGCATTTAGGCCCATGTATTGTGGATTGGGCTTCTATTTGGGCACTTTTAGCCAAGTCACACAGCCAGCAGCCACTAAGAATGTACTGGGAACCAGTTACAGTTAAACGTCACCAAAGTGCTTCTCTCAGCCTGAAAAGGCTATTTTGACCAATGATTTTTTAAAGAAAATGGGTGTCAGTTTTGTCATAAGGAAGGCATTTAGGCCCATGTATAGTGCATTGGGATTCTATTTGGAAACTTTTAGGTACAACACACAGTCACCAGCCACTCAGAAAGTACTGGGAACAAGTTACAGCCAAATGTTACCAAAGTGCTTCTCTCAGCCTGAAAAGGCTATTTAGACCCATTATATTTTTAAGAAAGTGGGTGTCAGTTTAGTCATAAGGAAGGCCTCTAGGCTCATGTATTGTGGATTGGGCTTCTATTTGGGCACTTTTAACCAAGTCACACAGCCAGCAGCCACGCTGAATGTACTGGGAACCAGTTACAGCCAAATGTCACCAAAGTGCTTCTCTCAGCCTGAAAAGGCTATTTTGACCAATGAATTTTTAAAGAAAATGGGTGTCAGTTTTGTCATAAGGAAGGCATTTAGGCCCATTTATAGTGCATTGGGATTCTATTTGGGCACTTTTAGGTACAACACACAGTCACCAGCCACTCAGAAAGTACTGGGAACAAGTTACAGCCAAATGTTACCAAAGTGCTTCTCTCAGCCTGAAAAGGCTATTTAGACCCATTATATTTTTAAGAAAGTGGGTGTCAGTTTAGTCATAAGGAAGGCATTTAGGCCCATGTATTGTGTTTTTGGCTTCTATTTGGGCACTTTTAGCCAAGTCACACAGCCAGCAGCCACTAAGTATGTACTGGGAACCAGTTACAGTTAAACGTCACCAAAGTGCTTCTCTCAGCCTGAAAAGGCTATTTTGACCAATGATTTTTTTTAAAGAAAATGAGTGTCAGTTTTGTCATAAGGAAGGCATTTGGGCCCTTTTATAGTGCATTGGGATTCTATTTGGGCACTTTTAGGTACAACACACAGTCACCAGCCATTCAGATAGTACTGGGAACAAGTTACAGCCAAATGTTACCAAAGTGCTTCTCTCAGCCTGAAAAGGCTATTTGACCAATGAATTTTTAAAGAAAATGGGTGTCAGTTTTGTCATAAGGAAGGCATTTAGGCCCATTTATAGTGCATTGGGATTCTATTTGGGCACTTTTAGGTACAACACACAGTCACCAGCCACTCAGAAAGTACTGGGAACAAGGTACAGCCAAATGTTACCAAAGTGCTTCTCTCAGCCTGAAAAGGCTATTTAGACCCATTATATTTTTAAGAAAGTGGGTGTCAGTTTAGTCATAAGGAAGGCCTCTAGGCTCATGTATTGTGGATTGGGCTTCTATTTGGGCACTTTTAACCAAGTCACACAGCCAGCAGCCACTCTGAATGTACTGGGAACCAGTTACAGCCAAATGTCACCAAAGTGCTTCTCTCAGCCTGAAAAGGCTATTTTGACCAATGATTTTTTTTTAAAGAAAATGAGTGTCAGTTTTGTCATAAGGAAGGCATTTGGGGCCTTTTATAGTGCATTGGGATTCTATTTGGGCACTTTTAGGTACAACACACAGTCACCAGCCATTCAGATAGTACTGGGAACAAGTTACAGCCAAATGTTACCAAAGTGCTTCTCTCAGCCTGAAAAGGCTATTTAGACCCATTATATTTTTAAGACAGTGGGTATCAGTTTAGTCATAAGGAAGGCCTCTAGGCTCATGTATTGTGGATTGGGCTTCTATTTGGGCACTTTTAGCCAAGTCACACAGCCGACAGCCACTCTGAATGTACTGGGAACCAGTTACAGCCAAAAAGTCACCAAAGTGCTTCTCTCAGCCTGAAAAGGCTATTTAGATCCATTATATTTTTAAGAAAGTGGGTGTCAGTTTAGTCATAAGGAAGGCCTCTAGGCTCATGTATTGTGGATTGGGATTCTATTTGGGCACTTTTAGGTACAACACACAGTCACCAGCCATTCAGATAGTACTGGGAACAAGTTACAGCCAAATGTTACCAAAGTGCTTCTCTCAGCCTGAAAAGGCTATTTAGACCCATTATATTTTTAAGACAGTGGGTGTCAGTTTAGTCATAAGGAAGGCCTCTAGGCTCATGTATTGTGGATTGGGCTTCTATTTGGCCACTTTTAGACAAGTCACACAGTCAGCAGCCACTCAGAATGTACTGGGAACAAGTTACAGTTAAATGTCACCAAAGTGCTTCTCTCAGCCTGAAAAGGCTATTTTTACCAATGATTTTTTAAAGAAAATGGGTGTCAGTTTTGTCATAAGGAAGGCATTTAGGCCCATGTATAGTGCATTAGGATTCTATTTGGAAACGTTTAGGTACAACACACAGTCACCAGCCACTCAGAAAGTACTGGGAACAAGTTACAGCCAAATGTTACCAAAGTGCTTCTCTCAGCCTGAAAAGGCTATTTAGACCCATTATATTTTTAAGAAAGTGGGTGTCAGTTTAGTCATAAGGAAGGCATTTAGGCCCATGTATTGTGGATTGGGCTTCTATTTGGGCACTTTTAGCCAAGTCACACAGCCAGCAGCCACTAAGAATGTACTGGGAACCAGTTACAGTTAAACGTCACCAAAGTGCTTCTCTCAGCCTGAAAAGGCTATTTTGACCAATGATTTTTTAAAGAAAATGGGTGTCAGTTTTGTCATAAGGAAGGCATTTAGGCCCATGTATAGTGCATTGGGATTCTATTTGGAAACTTTTAGGTACAACACACAGTCACCAGCCACTCAGAAAGTACTGGGAACAAGTTACAGCCAAATGTTACCAAAGTGCTTCTCTCAGCCTGAAAAGGCTATTTAGACCCATTATATTTTTAAGAAAGTGGGTGTCAGTTTAGTCATAAGGAAGGCATTTAGGCCCATGTATTGTGGATTGGGCTTCTATTTGGGCACTTTTAGCCAAGTCACACAGCCAGCAGCCACTAAGAATGTACTGGGAACCAGTTACAGTTAAACGTCACCAAAGTGCTTCTCTCAGCCTGAAAAGGCTATTTTGACCAATGATTTTTTAAAGAAAATGGGTGTCAGTTTTGTCATAAGGAAGGCATTTAGGCCCATGTATAGTGCATTAGGATTCTATTTGGAAACGTTTAGGTACAACACACAGTCACCAGCCACTCAGAAAGTACTGGGAACAAGTTACAGCCAAATGTTACCAAAGTGCTTCTCTCAGCCTGAAAAGGCTATTTAGACCCATTATATTTTTAAGAAAGTGCGTGTCAGTTTAGTCATAAGGAAGGCATTTAGGCCCATGTATTGTGGATTGGGCTTCTATTTGGGCACTTTTAGCCAAGTCACACAGCCAGCAGCCACTAAGAATGTACTGGGAACCAGTTACAGTTAAACGTCACCAAAGTGCTTCTCTCAGCCTGAAAAGGCTATTTTGACCAATGATTTTTTAAAGAAAATGGGTGTCAGTTTTGTCATAAGGAAGGCATTTAGGCCCATGTATAGTGCATTGGGATTCTATTTGGAAACTTTTAGGTACAACACACAGTCAACAGCCACTCAGAAAGTACTGGGAACAAGTTACAGCCAAATGTTACCAAAGTGCTTCTCTCAGCCTGAAAAGGCTATTTTGACCAATGATTTTTTTTAAAGAAAATGAGTGTCAGTTTTGTCATAAGGAAGGCATTTGGGCCCTTTTATAGTGCATTGGGATTCTATTTGGGCACTTGTAGGTACAACACACAGTCACCAGCCATTCAGATAGTACTGGGAACAAGTTACAGCCAAATGTTACCAAAGTGCTTCTCTCAGCCTGAAAAGGCTATTTAGACCCATTATATTTTTAAGACAGTGGGTATCAGTTTAGTCATAAGGAAGGCCTCTAGGCTCATGTATTGTGGATTGGGCTTCTATTTGGGCACTTTTAGCCAAGTCACACAGCCGACAGCCACTCTGAATGTACTGGGAACCAGTTACAGCCAAAAAGTCACCAAAGTGCTTCTCTCAGCCTGAAAAGGCTATTTAGATCCATTATATTTTTAAGAAAGTGGGTGTCAGTTTAGTCATAAGGAAGGCCTCTAGGCTCATGTATTGTGGATTGGGATTCTATTTGGGCACTTTTAGGTACAACACACAGTCACCAGCCATTCAGATAGTACTGGGAACAAGTTACAGCCAAATGTTACCAAAGTGCTTCTCTCAGCCTGAAAAGGCTATTTAGACCCATTATATTTTTAAGACAGTGGGTGTCAGTTTAGTCATAAGGAAGGCCTCTAGGCTCATGTATTGTGGATTGGGCTTCTATTTGGCCACTTTTAGACAAGTCACACAGTCAGCAGCCACTCAGAATGTACTGGGAACAAGTTACAGTTAAACGTCACCAAAGTGCTTCTCTCAGCCTGAAAAGGCTATTTAGACCCATTATATTTTTAAGAAAGTGGGTGTCAGTTTAGTCATAAGGAAGGCATTTAGGCCCATGTATTGTGGATTGGGCTTCTATTTGGGCACTTTTAGCCAAGTCACACAGCCAGCAGCCACTAAGAATGTACTGGGAACCAGTTACAGTTAAACGTCACCAAAGTGCTTCTCTCAGCCTGAAAAGGCTATTTTGACCAATGATTTTTTAAAGAAAATGGGTGTCAGTTTTGTCATAAGGAAGGCATTTAGGCCCATGTATAGTGCATTAGGATTCTATTTGGAAACGTTTAGGTACAACACACAGTCACCAGCCACTCAGAAAGTACTGGGAACAAGTTACAGCCAAATGTTACCAAAGTGCTTCTCTCAGCCTGAAAAGGCTATTTAGACCCATTATATTTTTAAGAAAGTGCGTGTCAGTTTAGTCATAAGGAAGGCCTCTAGGCTCATGTATTGTGGATTGGGCTTCTATTTGGGCACTTTTAGCCAAGTCACACAGCCAGCAGCCACTAAGAATGTACTGGGAACCAGTTACAGTTAAACGTCACCAAAGTGCTTCTCTCAGCCTGAAAAGGCTATTTTGACCAATGATTTTTTAAAGAAAATGGGTGTCAGTTTTGTCATAAGGAAGGCATTTAGGCCCATGTATAGTGCATTGGGATTCTATTTGGAAACTTTTAGGTACAACACACAGTCAACAGCCACTCAGAAAGTACTGGGAACAAGTTACAGCCAAATGTTACCAAAGTGCTTCTCTCAGCCTGAAAAGGCTATTTTGACCAATGATTTTTTTTAAAGAAAATGAGTGTCAGTTTTGTCATAAGGAAGGCATTTGGGCCCTTTTATAGTGCATTGGGATTCTATTTGGGCACTTGTAGGTACAACACACAGTCACCAGCCATTCAGATAGTACTGGGAACAAGTTACAGCCAAATGTTACCAAAGTGCTTCTCTCAGCCTGAAAAGGCTATTTAGACCCATTATATTTTTAAGACAGTGGGTATCAGTTTAGTCATAAGGAAGGCCTCTAGGCTCATGTATTGTGGATTGGGCTTCTATTTGGGCACTTTTAGCCAAGTCACACAGCCGACAGCCACTCTGAATGTACTGGGAACCAGTTACAGCCAAAAAGTCACCAAAGTGCTTCTCTCAGCCTGAAAAGGCTATTTAGATCCATTATATTTTTAAGAAAGTGGGTGTCAGTTTAGTCATAAGGAAGGCCTCTAGGCTCATGTATTGTGGATTGGGATTCTATTTGGGCACTTTTAGGTACAACACACAGTCACCAGCCATTCAGATAGTACTGGGAACAAGTTACAGCCAAATGTTACCAAAGTGCTTCTCTCAGCCTGAAAAGGCTATTTAGACCCATTATATTTTTAAGACAGTGGGTGTCAGTTTAGTCATAAGGAAGGCCTCTAGGCTCATGTATTGTGGATTGGGCTTCTATTTGGCCACTTTTAGACAAGTCACACAGTCAGCAGCCACTCAGAATGTACTGGGAACAAGTTACAGTTAAATGTCACCAAAGTGCTTCTCTCAGCCTGAAAAGGCTATTTTGACCAATGATTTTTTAAAGAAAATGGGTGTCAGTTTTGTCATAAGGAAGGCATTTAGGCCCATGTATAGTGCATTAGGATTCTATTTGGAAACGTTTAGGTACAACACACAGTCACCAGCCACTCAGAAAGTACTGGGAACAAGTTACAGCCAAATGTTACCAAAGTGCTTCTCTCAGCCTGAAAAGGCTATTTAGACCCATTATATTTTTAAGAAAGTGGGTGTCAGTTTAGTCATAAGGAAGGCATTTAGGCCCATGTATTGTGGATTGGGCTTCTATTTGGGCACTTTTAGCCAAGTCACACAGCCAGCAGCCACTAAGAATGTACTGGGAACCAGTTACAGTTAAACGTCACCAAAGTGCTTCTCTCAGCCTGAAAAGGCTATTTAGATCCATTATATTTTTAAGAAAGTGGGTGTCAGTTTAGTCATAAGGAAGGCCTCTAGGCTCATGTATTGTGGATTGGGATTCTATTTGGGCACTTTTAGGTACAACACACAGTCACCAGCCATTCAGATAGTACTGGGAACAAGTTACAGCCAAATGTTACCAAAGTGCTTCTCTCAGCCTGAAAAGGCTATTTAGACCCATTATATTTTTAAGACAATGGGTGTCAGTTTAGTCATAAGGAAGGCCTCTAGGCTCATGTATTGTGGATTGGGCTTCTATTTGGCCACTTTTAGACAAGTCACACAGTCAGCAGCCACTCAGAATGTACTGGGAACAAGTTACAGTTAAATGTCACCAAAGTGCTTCTCTCAGCCTGAAAAGGCTATTTTGACCAATGATTTTTTAAAGAAAATGGGTGTCAGTTTTGTCATAAGGAAGGCATTTAGGCCCATGTATAGTGCATTAGGATTCTATTTGGAAACGTTTAGGTACAACACACAGTCACCAGCCACTCAGAAAGTACTGGGAACAAGTTACAGCCAAATGTTACCAAAGTGCTTCTCTCAGCCTGAAAAGGCTATTTAGACCCATTATATTTTTAAGAAAGTGGGTGTCAGTTTAGTCATAAGGAAGGCATTTAGGCCCATGTATTGTGGATTGGGCTTCTATTTGGGCACTTTTAGCCAAGTCACACAGCCAGCAGCCACTAAGAATGTACTGGGAACCAGTTACAGTTAAACGTCACCAAAGTGCTTCTCTCAGCCTGAAAAGGCTATTTTGACCAATGATTTTTTAAAGAAAATGGGTGTCAGTTTTGTCATAAGGAAGGCATTTAGGCCCATGTATAGTGCATTGGGATTCTATTTGGAAACTTTTAGGTACAACACACAGTCACCAGCCACTCAGAAAGTACTGGGAACAAGTTACAGCCAAATGTTACCAAAGTGCTTCTCTCAGCCTGAAAAGGCTATTTAGACCCATTATATTTTTAAGAAAGTGGGTGTCAGTTTAGTCATAAGGAAGGCATTTAGGCCCATGTATTGTGGATTGGGCTTCTATTTGGGCACTTTTAGCCAAGTCACACAGCCAGCAGCCACTAAGAATGTACTGGGAACCAGTTACAGTTAAACGTCACCAAAGTGCTTCTCTCAGCCTGAAAAGGCTATTTTGACCAATGATTTTTTAAAGAAAATGGGTGTCAGTTTTGTCATAAGGAAGGCATTTAGGCCCATGTATAGTGCATTGGGATTCTATTTGGAAACGTTTAGGTACAACACACAGTCACCAGCCACTCAGAAAGTACTGGGAACAAGTTACAGCCAAATGTTACCAAAGTGCTTCTCTCAGCCTGAAAAGGCTATTTAGACCCATTATATTTTTAAGAAAGTGGGTGTCGGTTTAGTCATAAGAAAGGCCTCTAGGCTCATGTATTGTGGATTAGGCTTCTATTTGGCCACTTTTAGACAAGTCACACAGTCAGCAGCCACTCAGAATGTACTGGGAACCAGTTACAGCCAAAAAGTCACCAAAGTGCTTCTCTCAGCCTGAAAAGGCTATTTTGACCAATGCATTTATAAAGAAAATTTGTGTCAGTTTTGTCATAAGGAAGGCATTTAGGCCCATTTATAGTGCATTGGGATTCTATTTGGGCACTTTTAGGTACAACACACAGTCACCAGCCACTCAGAAAGTACTGGGAACAAGTTACAGCCAAATGTTACCAGAGTGCTTCTCTCAGCCTGAAAAGGCTATTTAGACCCATTATATTTTTAAGAAAGTGGGTGTCAGTTTAGTCATAAGGAAGGCCTCTAGGCTCATGTATTGTGGATTGGGCTTCTATTTGGCCACTTTTAGACAAGTCACACAGTCAGCAGCCACTCTGAATGTACTGGGAACCAGTTACAGCCAAAAAGTCACCAAAGTGCTTCTCTCAGCCTGAAAAGGCTATTTTGACCAATGAATTTTTAAAGAAAATGGGTGTCAGTTTTGTCATAAAGAAGGCATTTAGGCCCATTTATAGTGCATTGGGATTCTATTTGGGCACTTTTAGGTACAACACACAGTCACCAGCCACTCAGAAAGTACTGGGAACAAGTTACAGCCAAATGTTACCAAAGTGCTTCTCTCAGCCTGAAAAGGCTATTTAGACCCATTATATTTTTAAGAAAGTGGGTGTCAGTTTAGTCATAAGGAAGGCCTCTAGGCTCGTGTATTGTGGATTGGGCTTCTATTTGGGCACTTTTAGCCAAGTCACACAGCCAGCAGCCACTAAGAATGTACTGGGAACCAGTTACAGTTAAACGTCACCAAAGTGCTTCTCTCAGCCTGAAAAGGCTATTTTGACCAATGATTTTTTAAAGAAAATGGGTGTCAGTTTTGTCATAAGGAAGGCATTTAGGCCCATGTATAGTGCATTGGGATTCTATTTGGAAACTTTTAGGTACAACACACAGTCACCAGCCACTCAGAAAGTACTGGGAACAAGTTACAGCCAAATGTTACCAAAGTGCTTCTCTCAGCCTGAAAAGGCTATTTAGACCCATTATATTTTTAAGAAAGTGGGTGTCAGTTTAGTCATAAGAAAGGCCTCTAGGCTCATGTAATGTGGATTAGGCTTCTATTTGGCCACTTTTAGACAAGTCACACAGTCAGCAGCCACTCAGAATGTACTGGGAACCAGTTACAGCCAAAAAGTCACCAAAGTGCTTCTCTCAGCCTGAAAAGGCTATTTTGACCAATGCATTTATAAAGAAAATGTGTGTCAGTTTTGTCATAAGGAAGGCATTTAGGCCCATTTATAATGCATTGGGATTCTATTTGGGCACTTTTAGGTACAACACACAGTCACCAGCCACTCAGAAAGTACTGGGAACAAGTTACAGCCAAATGTTACCAAAGTGCTTCTCTCAGCTTGAAAAGGCTATTTAGACCCATTATATTTTTAAGAAAGTGGGTGTCAGTTTAGTCATAAGGAAGGCCTCTAGGCTCATGTATTGTGGATTGGGCTTCTATTTGGGCACTTTTAGCCAAGTCACACAGCCAGCAGCCACTAAGAATGTACTGGGAACCAGTTACAGTTAAACGTCACCGAAGTGCTTCTCTCAGCCTGAAAAGGCTATTTTGACCAATGATTTTTTAAAGAAAATGGGTGTCAGTTTTGTCATAAGGAAGGCATTTAGGCCCATGTATAGTGCATTGGGATTCTATTTGGAAACTTTTAGGTACAACACACAGTCACCAGCCACTCAGAAAGTACTGGGAACAAGTTACAGCCAAATGTTACCAAAGTGCTTCTCTCAGCCTGAAAAGGCTATTTAGACCCATTATATTTTTAAGAAAGTGGGTGTCAGTTTAGTCATAAGAAAGGCCTCTAGGCTCATGTATTGTGGATTAGGCTTCTATTTGGCCACTTTTAGACAAGTCACACAGTCAGCAGCCACTCAGAATGTACTGGGAACCAGTTACAGCCAAAAAGTCACCAAAGTGCTTCTCTCAGCCTGAAAAGGCTATTTTGACCAATGAATTTTTAAAGAAAATGGGTGTCAGTTTTGTCATAAGGAAGGCATTTAGGCCCATTTATAGTGCATTGGGATTCTATTTGGGCACTTTTAGGTACAACACACAGTCACCAGCCACTCAGAAAGTACTGGGAACAAGTTACAGCCAAATGTTACCAAAGTGCTTCTCTCAGCCTGAAAAGGCTATTTAGACCCATTATATTTTTAAGAAAGTGGGTGTCAGTTTAGTCATAAGGAAGGCCTCTAGGCTCATGTATTGTGGATTGGGCTTCTATTTGGGCACTTTTAGCCAAGTCACACAGCCAGCAGCCACTCAGAATGTACTGGGAACCAGTTATAGTTAAACGTCACCAAAGTGCTTCTCTCAGCCTGAAAAGGCTATTTTGACCAATGATTTTTTAAAGAAAATGGGTGTCAGTTTTGTCATAAGGAAGGCATTTAGGCCCATGTATAGTGCATTGGGATTCTATTTGGAAACTTTTAGGTACAACACACAGTCACCAGCCACTCAGAAAGTACTGGGAACAAGTTACAGCCAAATGTTACCAAAGTGCTTCTCTCAGCCTGAAAAGGCTATTTAGACCCATTATATTTTTAAGAAAGTGGGTGTCAGTTTAGTCATAAGGAAGGCCTCTAGGCTCATGTATTGTGGATTGGGCTTCTATTTGGCCACTTTTAGACAAGTCACACAGTCAGCAGCCACTCTGAATGTACTGGGAACCAGTTACAGCCAAAAAGTCACCAAAGTGCTTCTCTCAGCCTGAAAAGGCTATTTTGACCAATGAATTTTTAAAGAAAATGGGTGTCAGTTTTGTCATAAGGAAGGCATTTAGGCCCATGTATAGTGCATTGGGATTCTATTTGGAAACTTTTAGGTACAACACACAGTCACCAGCCACTCAGAAAGTACTGGGAACAAGTTACAGCCAAATGTTACCAAAGTGCTTCTCTCAGCCTGAAAAGGCTATTTAGACCCATTATATTTTTAAGAAAGTGGGTGTCAGTTTAGTCATAAGGAAGGCATTTAGGCCCATGTATTGTGGATTGGGCTTCTATTTGGGCACTTTTAGCCAAGTCACACAGCCAGCAGCCACTAAGAATGTACTGGGAACCAGTTACAGTTAAACGTCACCAAAGTGCTTCTCTCAGCCTGAAAAGGCTATTTTGACCAATGATTTTTTAAAGAAAATGGGTGTCAGTTTTGTCATAAGGAAGGCATTTAGGCCCATGTATAGTGCATTGGGATTCTATTTGGAAACTTTTAGGTACAACACACAGTCACCAGCCACTCAGAAAGTACTGGGAACAAGTTACAGCCAAATGTTACCAAAGTGCTTCTCTCAGCCTGAAAAGGCTATTTAGACCCATTATATTTTTAAGAAAGTGGGTGTCAGTTTAGTCATAAGGAAGGCCTCTAGGCTCATGTATTGTGGATTGGGCTTCTATTTGGGCACTTTTAACCAAGTCACACAGCCAGCAGCCACTCTGAATGTACTGGGAACCAGTTACAGCCAAATGTCACCAAAGTGCTTCTCTCAGCCTGAAAAGGCTATTTTGACCAATGATTTTTTTAAAGAAAATGAGTGTCAGTTTTGTCATAAGGAAGGCATTTGGGCCCTTTTATAGTGCATTGGGATTCTATTTGGGCACTTTTAGGTACAACACACAGTCACCAGCCATTCAGATAGTACTGGGAACAAGTTACAGCCAAATGTTACCAAAGTGCTTCTCTCAGCCTGAAAAGGCTATTTAGACCCATTATATTTTTAAGACAGTGGGTATCAGTTTAGTCATAAGGAAGGCCTCTAGGCTCATGTATTGTGGATTGGGCTTCTATTTGGCCACTTTTAGACAAGTCACACAGTCAGCAGCCACTCAGAATGTACTGGGAACAAGTTACAGTTAAATGTCACCAAAGTGCTTCTCTCAGCCTGAAAAGGCTATTTTGACCAATGAATTTTTAAAGAAAATGGGTGTCAGTTTTGTCATAAGGAAGGCATTTAGGCCCATTTATAGTGCATTGGGATTCTATTTGGAAACTTTTAGGTACAACACACAGTCACCAGCCACTCAGAAAGTACTGGGAACAAGTTACAGCCAAATGTTACCAAAGTGCTTCTCTCAGCCTGAAAAGGCTATTTAGACCCATTATATTTTTAAGAAAGTGGGTGTCAGTTTAGTCATAGGGAAGGCCTCTAGGCTCATGTATTGTGGATTGGGCTTCTATTTGGCCACTTTTAGACAAGTCACACAGTCAGCAGCCACTCAGAATTTACTGGGAACAAGTTACAGTTAAATGTCACCAAAGTGCTTCTCTCAGCCTGAAAAGGCTATTTTGACCAATGAATTTTTAAAGAAAATGGGTGTCAGTTTTGTCATAAGGAAGGCATTTAGGCCCATTTATAGTGCATTGGGATTCTATTTGGGCACTTTTAGGTACAACACACAGTCACCAGCCACTCAGAAAGTACTGGGAACAAGTTACAGCCAAATGTTACCAAAGTGCTTCTCTCAGCCTGAAAAGGCTATTTAGACCCATTATATTTTTAAGAAAGTGGGTGTCAGTTTAGTCATAAGGAAGGCCTCTAGGCTCATGTATTGTGGATTGGGCTTCTATTTGGGCACTTTTAGCCAAGTCACACAGCCAGCAGCCACTAAGAATGTACTGGGAACCAGTTACAGTTAAACGTCACCAAAGTGCTTCTCTCAGCCTGAAAAGGCTATTTTGACCAATGATTTTTTAAAGAAAATGGGTGTCAGTTTAGTCATAAGGAAGGCCTCTAGGCTCATGTATTGTGGATTGGGCTTCTATTTGGGCACTTTTAGCCAAGTCACACAGCCAGCAGCCACTAAGAATGTACTGGGAACCAGTTACAGTTAAACGTCACCAAAGTGCTTCTCTCAGCCTGAAAAGGCTATTTAGACCCATTATATTTTTAAGAAAGTGGGTGTCAGTTTAGTCATAAGGAAGGCCTCTAGGCTCATTTATTGTGGATTGGGCTTCTATTTGGGCACTTTTAACCAAGTCACACAGCCAGCAGCCACTCTGAATGTACTGGGAACCAGTTACAGCCAAATGTCACCAAAGTGCTTCTCTCAGCCTGAAAAGGCTATTTTGACCAATGATTTTTTTAAAGAAAATGAGTGTCAGTTTTGTCATAAGGAAGGCATTTGGGCCCTTTTATAGTGCATTGGGATTCTATTTGGGCACTTTTAGGTACAACACACAGTCACCAGCCATTCAGATAGTACTGGGAACAAGTTACAGCCAAATGTTACCAAAGTGCTTCTCTCAGCCTGAAAAGGCTATTTAGACCCATTATATTTTTAAGACAGTGGGTATCAGTTTAGTCATAAGGAAGGCCTCTAGGCTCATGTATTGTGGATTGGGCTTCTATTTGGCCACTTTTAGACAAGTCACACAGTCAGCAGCCACTCAGAATGTACTGGGAACAAGTTACAGTTAAATGTCACCAAAGTGCTTCTCTCAGCCTGAAAAGGCTATTTTGACCAATGAATTTTTAAAGAAAATGGGTGTCAGTTTTGTCATAAGGAAGGCATTTAGGCCCATTTATAGTGCATTGGGATTCTATTTGGAAACTTTTAGGTACAACACACAGTCACCAGCCACTCAGAAAGTACTGGGAACAAGTTACAGCCAAATGTTACCAAAGTGCTTCTCTCAGCCTGAAAAGGCTATTTAGACCCATTATATTTTTAAGAAAGTGGGTGTCAGTTTAGTCATAGGGAAGGCCTCTAGGCTCATGTATTGTGGATTGGGCTTCTATTTGGCCACTTTTAGACAAGTCACACAGTCAGCAGCCACTCAGAATTTACTGGGAACAAGTTACAGTTAAATGTCACCAAAGTGCTTCTCTCAGCCTGAAAAGGCTATTTTGACCAATGAATTTTTAAAGAAAATGGGTGTCAGTTTTGTCATAAGGAAGGCATTTAGGCCCATTTATAGTGCATTGGGATTCTATTTGGGCACTTTTAGGTACAACACACAGTCACCAGCCACTCAGAAAGTACTGGGAACAAGTTACAGCCAAATGTTACCAAAGTGCTTCTCTCAGCCTGAAAAGGCTATTTAGACCCATTATATTTTTAAGAAAGTGGGTGTCAGTTTAGTCATAAGGAAGGCCTCTAGGCTCATGTATTGTGGATTGGGCTTCTATTTGGGCACTTTTAGCCAAGTCACACAGCCAGCAGCCACTAAGAATGTACTGGGAACCAGTTACAGTTAAACGTCACCAAAGTGCTTCTCTCAGCCTGAAAAGGCTATTTTGACCAATGATTTTTTAAAGAAAATGGGTGTCAGTTTTGTCATAAGGAAGGCATTTAGGCCCATGTATAGTGCATTGGGATTCTATTTGGAAACTTTTAGGTACAACACACAGTCACCAGCCACTCAGAAAGTACTGGGAACAAGTTACAGCCAAATGTTACCAAAGTGCTTCTCTCAGCCTGAAAAGGCTATTTAGACCCATTATATTTTTAAGAAAGTGGGTGTCAGTTTAGTCATAAGAAAGGCCTCTAGGCTCATGTATTGTGGATTAGGCTTCTATTTGGCCACTTTTAGACAAGTCACACAGTCAGCAGCCACTCAGAATGTACAGGGAACCAGTTACAGCCAAAAAGTCACCAAAGTGCTTCTCTCAGCCTGAAAAGGCTATTTTGACCAATGCATTTATAAAGAAAATTTGTGTCAGTTTTGTCATAAGGAAGGCATTTAGGCCCATTTATAGTGCATTGGGATTCTATTTGGGCACTTTTAGGTACAACACACAGTCACCAGCCACTCAGAAAGTACTGGGAACAAGTTACAGCCAAATGTTACCAGAGTGCTTCTCTCAGCCTGAAAAGGCTATTTAGACCCATTATATTTTTAAGAAAGTGGGTGTCAGTTTAGTCATAAGGAAGGCCTCTAGGCTCATGTATTGTGGATTGGGCTTCTATTTGGCCACTTTTAGACAAGTCACACAGTCAGCAGCCACTCTGAATGTACTGGGAACCAGTTACAGCCAAAAAGTCACCAAAGTGCTTCTCTCAGCCTGAAAAGGCTATTTTGACCAATGAATTTTTAAAGAAAATGGGTGTCAGTTTTGTCATAAGGAAGGCATTTAGGCCCATTTATAGTGCATTGGGATTCTATTTGGGCACTTTTAGGTACAACACACAGTCACCAGCCACTCAGAAAGTACTGGGAACAAGTTACAGCCAAATGTTACCAAAGTGCTTCTCTCAGCCTGAAAAGGCTATTTAGACCCATTATATTTTTAAGAAAGTGGGTGTCAGTTTAGTCATAAGGAAGGCCTCTAGGCTCATGTATTGTGGATTGGGCTTCTATTTGGGCACTTTTAGCCAAGTCACACAGCCAGCAGCCACTAAGAATGTACTGGGAACCAGTTACAGTTAAACGTCACCAAAGTGCTTCTCTCAGCCTGAAAAGGCTATTTTGACCAATGATTTTTTAAAGAAAATGGGTGTCAGTTTTGTCATAAGGAAGGCATTTAGGCCCATGTATAGTGCATTGGGATTCTATTTGGAAACTTTTAGGTACAACACACAGTCACCAGCCACTCAGAAAGTACTGGGAACAAGTTACAGCCAAATGTTACCAAAGTGCTTCTCTCAGCCTGAAAAGGCTATTTAGACCCATTATATTTTTAAGAAAGTGGGTGTCAGTTTAGTCATAAGAAAGGCCTCTAGGCTCATATATTGTGGATTAGGCTTCTATTTGGCCACTTTTAGACAAGTCACACAGTCAGCAGCCACTCAGAATGTACTGGGAACCAGTTACAGCCAAAAAGTCACCAAAGTGCTTCTCTCAGCCTGAAAAGGCTATTTTGACCAATGCATTTATAAAGAAAATTTGTGTCAGTTTTGTCATAAGGAAGGCATTTAGGCCCATTTATAGTGCATTGGGATTCTATTTGGGCACTTTTAGGTACAACACACAGTCACCAGCCACTCAGAAAGTACTGGGAACAAGTTACAGCCAAATATTACCAGAGTGCTTCTCTCAGCCTGAAAAGGCTATTTAGACCCATTATATTTTTAAGAAAGTGGGTGTCAGTTTAGTCATAAGGAAGGCCTCTAGGCTCATGTATTGTGGATTGGGCTTCTATTTGGCCACTTTTAGACAAGTCACACAGTCAGCAGCCACTCTGAATGTACTGGGAACCAGTTACAGCCAAAAAGTCACCAAAGTGCTTCTCTCAGCCTGAAAAGGCTATTTTGACCAATGAATTTTTAAAGAAAATGGCTGTCAGTTTTGTCATAAGGAAGGCATTTAGGCCCATTTATAGTGCATTGGGATTCTATTTGGGCACTTTTAGGTACAACACACAGTCACCAGCCACTCAGAAAGTACTGGGAACAAGTTACAGCCAAATGTTACCAAAGTGCTTCTCTCAGCCTGAAAAGGCTATTTAGACCCATTATATTTTTAAGAAAGTGGGTGTCAGTTTAGTCATAAGGAAGGCCTCTAGGCTCATGTATTGTGGATTGGGCTTCTATTTGGGCACTTTTAGCCAAGTCACACAGCCAGCAGCCACTAAGAATGTACTGGGAACCAGTTACAGTTAAACGTCACCAAAGTGCTTCTCTCAGCCTGAAAATGCAATTTTGACCCATGATACTTTTAAAAAAGTGGGTATCAGTTTAGTCATAAGAAAGTTCTTTGGGCTCATGTATTGTGGATTGGACTTCTATTTGGCCACTTTTAGCCAAGGCACACAGTCAGCAGCCACTTAGAATGTACTGGGAACAAGTTACAGCCAAACGTCACCATAGTGCTTCTCTCAGCCTGAAAAGGCTATTTTGACCAATGATTTTTTTAAGAAAATGAGTGTCAGTTTTGTCATAAGGAAGGCATTTGGGCCCATGCATAGTGCATTGGCACTCTATTTGGGCACTTTTAGGTACAACACACAGTCAGCAGCCACTTAGACTGTACTGGGAACAAGTTACAGTTAAACGTCACCAAAGTGCTTCTCTCAGCCTGAAAAGGCTATTTTGACCAATGATTTTTTAAAGAAAATGGGTGTCAGTTTTGTCATAAGGAAGGCATTTAGGCCCATGTATAGTGCATTGGGATTCTATTTGGAAACTTTTAGGTACAACACACAGTCACCAGCCACTCAGAAAGTACTGGGAACAAGTTACAGCCAAATGTTACCAAAGTGCTTCTCTCAGCCTGAAAAGGCTATTTAGACCCATTATATTTTTAAGAAAGTGGGTGTCAGTTTAGTCATAAGGAAGGCCTCTAGGCTCATGTATTGTGGATTGGGCTTCTATTTGGGCACTTTTAGCCAAGTCACACAGCCAGCAGCCACTAAGAATGTACTGGGAACCAGTTACAGTTAAACGTCACCAAAGTGCTTCTCTCAGCCTGAAAAGGCTATTTTGACCAATGATTTTTTAAAGAAAATGGGTGTCAGTTTTGTCATAAGGAAGGCATTTAGGCCCATGTATAGTGCATTGGGATTCTATTTGGAAACTTTTAGGTACAACACACAGTCACCAGCCACTCAGAAAGTACTGGGAACAAGTTACAGCCAAATGTTACCAAAGTGCTTCTCTCAGCCTGAAAAGGCTATTTAGACCCATTATATTTTTAAGAAAGTGGGTGTCAGTTTAGTCATAAGAAAGGCCTCTAGGCTCATGTATTGTGGATTAGGCTTCTATTTGGCCACTTTTAGACAAGTCACACAGTCAGCAGCCACTCAGAATGTACTGGGAACCAGTTACAGCCAAAAAGTCACCAAAGTGCTTCTCTCAGCCTGAAAAGGCTATTTTGACCAATGCATTTATAAAGAAAATTTGTGTCAGTTTTGTCATAAGGAAGGCATTTAGGCCCATTTATAGTGCATTGGGATTCTATTTGGGCACTTTTAGGTACAACACACAGTCACCAGCCACTCAGAAAGTACTGGGAACAAGTTACAGCCAAATGTTACCAGAGTGCTTCTCTCAGCCTGAAAAGGCTATTTAGACCCATTATATTTTTAAGAAAGTGGGTGTCAGTTTAGTCATAAGGAAGGCCTCTAGGCTCATGTATTGTGGATTGGGCTTCTATTTGGCCACTTTTAGACAAGTCACACAGTCAGCAGCCACTCTGAATGTACTGGGAACCAGTTACAGCCAAAAAGTCACCAAAGTGCTTCTCTCAGCCTGAAAAGGCTATTTTGACCAATGAATTTTTAAAGAAAATGGGTGTCAGTTTTGTCATAAGGAAGGCATTTAGGCCCATTTATAGTGCATTGGGATTCTATTTGGGCACTTTTAGGTACAACACACAGTCACCAGCCACTCAGAAAGTACTGGGAACAAGTTACAGCCAAATGTTACCAAAGTGCTTCTCTCAGCCTGAAAAGGCTATTTAGACCCATTATATTTTTAAGAAAGTGGGTGTCAGTTTAGTCATAAGGAAGGCCTCTAGGCTCATGTATTGTGGATTGGGCTTCTATTTGGGCACTTTTAGCCAAGTCACACAGCCAGCAGCCACTAAGAATGTACTGGGAACCAGTTACAGTTAAACGTCACCAAAGTGCTTCTCTCAGCCTGAAAAGGCTATTTTGACCAATGATTTTTTAAAGAAAATGGGTGTCAGTTTTGTCATAAGGAAGGCATTTAGGCCCATGTATAGTGCATTGGGATTCTATTTGGAAACTTTTAGGTACAACACACAGTCACCAGCCACTCAGAAAGTACTGGGAACAAGTTACAGCCAAATGTTACCAAAGTGCTTCTCTCAGCCTGAAAAGGCTATTTAGACCCATTATATTTTTAAGAAAGTGGGTGTCAGTTTAGTCATAAGAAAGGCCTCTAGGCTCATGTATTGTGGATTAGGCTTCTATTTGGCCACTTTTAGACAAGTCACACAGTCAGCAGCCACTCAGAATGTACTGGGAACCAGTTACAGCCAAAAAGTCACCAAAGTGCTTCTCTCAGCCTGAAAAGGCTATTTTGACCAATGCATTTATAAAGAAAATTTGTGTCAGTTTTGTCATAAGGAAGGCATTTAGGCCCATTTATAGTGCATTGGGATTCTATTTGGGCACTTTTAGGTACAACACACAGTCACCAGCCACTCAGAAAGTACTGGGAACAAGTTACAGCCAAATGTTACCAGAGTGCTTCTCTCAGCCTGAAAAGGCTATTTAGACCCAGTATATTTTTAAGAAAGTGGGTGTCAGTTTAGTCATAAGGAAGGCCTCTAGGCTCATGTATTGTGGATTGGGCTTCTATTTGGCCACTTTTAGACAAGTCACACAGTCAGCAGCCACTCTGAATGTACTGGGAACCAGTTACAGCCAAAAAGTCACCAAAGTGCTTCTCTCAGCCTGAAAAGGCTATTTTGACCAATGAATTTTTAAAGAAAATGGGTGTCAGTTTTGTCATAAGGAAGGCATTTAGGCCCATTTATAGTGCATTGGGATTCTATTTGGGCACTTTTAGGTACAACACACAGTCACCAGCCACTCAGAAAGTACTGGGAACAAGTTACAGCCAAATGTTACCAAAGTGCTTCTCTCAGCCTGAAAAGGCTATTTAGACCCATTATATTTTTAAGAAAGTGGGTGTCAGTTTAGTCATAAGGAAGGCCTCTAGGCTCATGTATTGTGGATTGGGCTTCTATTTGGGCACTTTTAGCCAAGTCACACAGCCAGCAGCCACTAAGAATGTACTGGGAACCAGTTACAGTTAAACGTCACCAAAGTGCTTCTCTCAGCCTGAAAAGGCTATTTTGACCAATGATTTTTTAAAGAAAATGGGTGTCAGTTTTGTCATAAGGAAGGCATTTAGGCCCATGTATAGTGCATTGGGATTCTATTTGGAAACTTTTAGGTACAACACACAGTCACCAGCCACTCAGAAAGTACTGGGAACAAGTTACAGCCAAATGTTACCAAAGTGCTTCTCTCAGCCTGAAAAGGCTATTTAGACCCATTATATTTTTAAGAAAGTGGGTGTCAGTTTAGTCATAAGAAAGGCCTCTAGGCTCATGTATTGTGGATTAGGCTTCTATTTGGCCACTTTTAGACAAGTCACACAGTCAGCAGCCACTCAGAATGTACTGGGAACCAGTTACAGCCAAAAAGTCACCAAAGTGCTTCTCTCAGCCTGAAAAGGCTATTTTGACCAATGCATTTATAAAGAAAATGTGTGTCAGTTTTGTCATAAGGAAGGCATTTAGGCCCATTTATAGTGCATTGGGATTCTATTTGGGCACTTTTAGGTACAACACACAGTCACCAGCCACTCAGAAAGTACTGGGAACAAGTTACAGCCAAATGTTACCAAAGTGCTTCTCTCAGCCTGAAAAGGCTATTTAGACCCATTATATTTTTAAGAAAGTGGGTGTCAGTTTAGTCATAAGAAAGGCCTCTAGGCTCATGTATTGTGGATTAGGCTTCTATTTGGCCACTTTTAGACAAGTCACACAGTCAGCAGCCACTCAGAATGTACTGGGAACCAGTTACAGCCAAAAAGTCACCAAAGTGCTTCTCTCAGCCTGAAAAGGCTATTTTGACCAATGCATTTATAAAGAAAATGTGTGTCAGTTTTGTCATAAGGAAGGCATTTAGGCCCATTTATAGTGCATTGGGATTCTATTTGGGCACTTTTAGGTACAACACACAGTCACCAGCCACTCAGAAAGTACTGGGAACAAGTTACAGCCAAATGTTACCAAAGTGCTTCTCTCAGCCTGAAAAGGCTATTTAGACCCATTATATTTTTAAGAAAGTGGGTGTCAGTTTAGTCATAAGGAAGGCCTCTAGGCTCATGTATTGTGGATTGGGCTTCTATTTGGCCACTTTTAGACAAGTCACACAGTCAGCAGCCACTCAGAATGTACTGGGAACCAGTTACAGCCAAAAAGTCACCAAAGTGCTTCTCTCAGCCTGAAAAGGCTATTTTGACCAATGCATTTATAAAGAAAATGTGTGTCAGTTTTGTCATAAGGAAGGCATTTAGGCCCATTTATAGTGCATTGGGATTCTATTTGGGCACTTTTAGGTACAACACACAGTCACCAGCCACTCAGAAAGTACTGGGAACAAGTTACAGCCAAATGTTACCAAAGTGCTTCTCTCAGCCTGAAAAGGCTATTTAGACCCATTATATTTTTAAGAAAGTGGGTGTCAGTTTAGTCATAAGGAAGGCCTCTAGGCTCATGTATTGTGGATTGGGCTTCTATTTGGGCACTTTTAGCCAAGTCACACAGCCAGCAGCCACTAAGAATGTACTGGGAACCAGTTACAGTTAAACGTCACCAAAGTGCTTCTCTCAGCCTGAAAATGCAATTTTGACCCATGATACTTTTAAAAAAGTGGGTATCAGTTTAGTCATAAGAAAGTTCTTTGGGCTCATGTATTGTGGATTGGACTTCTATTTGGCCACTTTTAGCCAAGGCACACAGTCAGCAGCCACTTAGAATGTACTGGGAACAAGTTACAGCCAAACGTCACCATAGTGCTTCTCTCAGCCTGAAAAGGCTATTTTGACCAATGATTTTTTTAAGAAAATGAGTGTCAGTTTTGTCATAAGGAAGGCATTTGGGCCCATGCATAGTGCATTGGCACTCTATTTGGGCACTTTTAGGTACAACACACAGTCAGCAGCCACTTAGACTGTACTGGGAACAAGTTACAGTTAAACGTCACCAAAGTGCTTCTCTCAGCCTGAAAAGGCTATTTTGACCAATGATTTTTTAAAGAAAATGGGTGTCAGTTTTGTCATAAGGAAGGCATTTAGGCCCATGTATAGTGCATTGGGATTCTATTTGGAAACTTTTAGGTACAACACACAGTCACCAGCCACTCAGAAAGTACTGGGAACAAGTTACAGCCAAATGTTACCAAAGTGCTTCTCTCAGCCTGAAAAGGCTATTTAGACCCATTATATTTTTAAGAAAGTGGGTGTCAGTTTAGTCATAAGGAAGGCCTCTAGGCTCATGTATTGTGGATTGGGCTTCTATTTGGGCACTTTTAGCCAAGTCACACAGCCAGCAGCCACTAAGAATGTACTGGGAACCAGTTACAGTTAAACGTCACCAAAGTGCTTCTCTCAGCCTGAAAAGGCTATTTTGACCAATGATTTTTTAAAGAAAATGGGTGTCAGTTTTGTCATAAGGAAGGCATTTAGGCCCATGTATAGTGCATTGGGATTCTATTTGGAAACTTTTAGGTACAACACACAGTCACCAGCCACTCAGAAAGTACTGGGAACAAGTTACAGCCAAATGTTACCAAAGTGCTTCTCTCAGCCTGAAAAGGCTATTTAGACCCATTATATTTTTAAGAAAGTGGGTGTCAGTTTAGTCATAAGAAAGGCCTCTAGGCTCATGTATTGTGGATTAGGCTTCTATTTGGCCACTTTTAGACAAGTCACACAGTCAGCAGCCACTCAGAATGTACTGGGAACCAGTTACAGCCAAAAAGTCACCAAAGTGCTTCTCTCAGCCTGAAAAGGCTATTTTGACCAATGCATTTATAAAGAAAATTTGTGTCAGTTTTGTCATAAGGAAGGCATTTAGGCCCATTTATAGTGCATTGGGATTCTATTTGGGCACTTTTAGGTACAACACACAGTCACCAGCCACTCAGAAAGTACTGGGAACAAGTTACAGCCAAATGTTACCAGAGTGCTTCTCTCAGCCTGAAAAGGCTATTTAGACCCATTATATTTTTAAGAAAGTGGGTGTCAGTTTAGTCATAAGGAAGGCCTCTAGGCTCATGTATTGTGGATTGGGCTTCTATTTGGCCACTTTTAGACAAGTCACACAGTCAGCAGCCACTCTGAATGTACTGGGAACCAGTTACAGCCAAAAAGTCACCAAAGTGCTTCTCTCAGCCTGAAAAGGCTATTTTGACCAATGAATTTTTAAAGAAAATGGGTGTCAGTTTTGTCATAAGGAAGGCATTTAGGCCCATTTATAGTGCATTGGGATTCTATTTGGGCACTTTTAGGTACAACACACAGTCACCAGCCACTCAGAAAGTACTGGGAACAAGTTACAGCCAAATGTTACCAAAGTGCTTCTCTCAGCCTGAAAAGGCTATTTAGACCCATTATATTTTTAAGAAAGTGGGTGTCAGTTTAGTCATAAGGAAGGCCTCTAGGCTCATGTATTGTGGATTGGGCTTCTATTTGGGCACTTTTAGCCAAGTCACACAGCCAGCAGCCACTAAGAATGTACTGGGAACCAGTTACAGTTAAACGTCACCAAAGTGCTTCTCTCAGCCTGAAAAGGCTATTTTGACCAATGATTTTTTAAAGAAAATGGGTGTCAGTTTTGTCATAAGGAAGGCATTTAGGCCCATGTATAGTGCATTGGGATTCTATTTGGAAACTTTTAGGTACAACACACAGTCACCAGCCACTCAGAAAGTACTGGGAACAAGTTACAGCCAAATGTTACCAAAGTGCTTCTCTCAGCCTGAAAAGGCTATTTAGACCCATTATATTTTTAAGAAAGTGGGTGTCAGTTTAGTCATAAGAAAGGCCTCTAGGCTCATGTATTGTGGATTAGGCTTCTATTTGGCCACTTTTAGACAAGTCACACAGTCAGCAGCCACTCAGAATGTACTGGGAACCAGTTACAGCCAAAAAGTCACCAAAGTGCTTCTCTCAGCCTGAAAAGGCTATTTTGACCAATGCATTTATAAAGAAAATTTGTGTCAGTTTTGTCATAAGGAAGGCATTTAGGCCCATTTATAGTGCATTGGGATTCTATTTGGGCACTTTTAGGTACAACACACAGTCACCAGCCACTCAGAAAGTACTGGGAACAAGTTACAGCCAAATGTTACCAGAGTGCTTCTCTCAGCCTGAAAAGGCTATTTAGACCCAGTATATTTTTAAGAAAGTGGGTGTCAGTTTAGTCATAAGGAAGGCCTCTAGGCTCATGTATTGTGGATTGGGCTTCTATTTGGCCACTTTTAGACAAGTCACACAGTCAGCAGCCACTCTGAATGTACTGGGAACCAGTTACAGCCAAAAAGTCACCAAAGTGCTTCTCTCAGCCTGAAAAGGCTATTTTGACCAATGAATTTTTAAAGAAAATGGGTGTCAGTTTTGTCATAAGGAAGGCATTTAGGCCCATTTATAGTGCATTGGGATTCTATTTGGGCACTTTTAGGTACAACACACAGTCACCAGCCACTCAGAAAGTACTGGGAACAAGTTACAGCCAAATGTTACCAAAGTGCTTCTCTCAGCCTGAAAAGGCTATTTAGACCCATTATATTTTTAAGAAAGTGGGTGTCAGTTTAGTCATAAGGAAGGCCTCTAGGCTCATGTATTGTGGATTGGGCTTCTATTTGGGCACTTTTAGCCAAGTCACACAGCCAGCAGCCACTAAGAATGTACTGGGAACCAGTTACAGTTAAACGTCACCAAAGTGCTTCTCTCAGCCTGAAAAGGCTATTTTGACCAATGATTTTTTAAAGAAAATGGGTGTCAGTTTTGTCATAAGGAAGGCATTTAGGCCCATGTATAGTGCATTGGGATTCTATTTGGAAACTTTTAGGTACAACACACAGTCACCAGCCACTCAGAAAGTACTGGGAACAAGTTACAGCCAAATGTTACCAAAGTGCTTCTCTCAGCCTGAAAAGGCTATTTAGACCCATTATATTTTTAAGAAAGTGGGTGTCAGTTTAGTCATAAGAAAGGCCTCTAGGCTCATGTATTGTGGATTAGGCTTCTATTTGGCCACTTTTAGACAAGTCACACAGTCAGCAGCCACTCAGAATGTACTGGGAACCAGTTACAGCCAAAAAGTCACCAAAGTGCTTCTCTCAGCCTGAAAAGGCTATTTTGACCAATGCATTTATAAAGAAAATGTGTGTCAGTTTTGTCATAAGGAAGGCATTTAGGCCCATTTATAGTGCATTGGGATTCTATTTGGGCACTTTTAGGTACAACACACAGTCACCAGCCACTCAGAAAGTACTGGGAACAAGTTACAGCCAAATGTTACCAAAGTGCTTCTCTCAGCCTGAAAAGGCTATTTAGACCCATTATATTTTTAAGAAAGTGGGTGTCAGTTTAGTCATAAGAAAGGCCTCTAGGCTCATGTATTGTGGATTAGGCTTCTATTTGGCCACTTTTAGACAAGTCACACAGTCAGCAGCCACTCAGAATGTACTGGGAACCAGTTACAGCCAAAAAGTCACCAAAGTGCTTCTCTCAGCCTGAAAAGGCTATTTTGACCAATGCATTTATAAAGAAAATGTGTGTCAGTTTTGTCATAAGGAAGGCATTTAGGCCCATTTATAGTGCATTGGGATTCTATTTGGGCACTTTTAGGTACAACACACAGTCACCAGCCACTCAGAAAGTACTGGGAACAAGTTACAGCCAAATGTTACCAAAGTGCTTCTCTCAGCCTGAAAAGGCTATTTAGACCCATTATATTTTTAAGAAAGTGGGTGTCAGTTTAGTCATAAGGAAGGCCTCTAGGCTCATGTATTGTGGATTGGGCTTCTATTTGGCCACTTTTAGACAAGTCACACAGTCAGCAGCCACTCAGAATGTACTGGGAACCAGTTACAGCCAAAAAGTCACCAAAGTGCTTCTCTCAGCCTGAAAAGGCTATTTTGACCAATGCATTTATAAAGAAAATGTGTGTCAGTTTTGTCATAAGGAAGGCATTTAGGCCCATTTATAGTGCATTGGGATTCTATTTGGGCACTTTTAGGTACAACACACAGTCACCAGCCACTCAGAAAGTACTGGGAACAAGTTACAGCCAAATGTTACCAAAGTGCTTCTCTCAGCCTGAAAAGGCTATTTAGACCCATTATATTTTTAAGAAAGTGGGTGTCAGTTTAGTCATAAGGAAGGCCTCTAGGCTCATGTATTGTGGATTGGGCTTCTATTTGGGCACTTTTAGCCAAGTCACACAGCCAGCAGCCACTAAGAATGTACTGGGAACCAGTTACAGTTAAACGTCACCAAAGTGCTTCTCTCAGCCTGAAAAGGCTATTTTGACCAATGATTTTTTAAAGAAAATGGGTGTCAGTTTTGTCATAAGGAAGGCATTTAGGCCCATGTATAGTGCATTGGGATTCTATTTGGAAACTTTTAGGTACAACACACAGTCACCAGCCACTCAGAAAGTACTGGGAACAAGTTACAGCCAAATGTTACCAAAGTGCTTCTCTCAGCCTGAAAAGGCTATTTAGACCCATTATATTTTTAAGAAAGTGGGTGTCAGTTTAGTCATAAGAAAGGCCTCTAGGCTCATGTATTGTGGATTAGGCTTCTATTTGGCCACTTTTAGACAAGTCACACAGTCAGCAGCCACTCAGAATGTACTGGGAACCAGTTACAGCCAAAAAGTCACCAAAGTGCTTCTCTCAGCCTGAAAAGGCTATTTTGACCAATGCATTTATAAAGAAAATTTGTGTCAGTTTTGTCATAAGGAAGGCATTTAGGCCCATTTATAGTGCATTGGGATTCTATTTGGGCACTTTTAGGTACAACACACAGTCACCAGCCACTCAGAAAGTACTGGGAACAAGTTACAGCCAAATGTTACCAGAGTGCTTCTCTCAGCCTGAAAAGGCTATTTAGACCCATTATATTTTTAAGAAAGTGGGTGTCAGTTTAGTCATAAGGAAGGCCTCTAGGCTCATGTATTGTGGATTGGGCTTCTATTTGGCCACTTTTAGACAAGTCACACAGTCAGCAGCCACTCTGAATGTACTGGGAACCAGTTACAGCCAAAAAGTCACCAAAGTGCTTCTCTCAGCCTGAAAAGGCTATTTTGACCAATGAATTTTTAAAGAAAATGGGTGTCAGTTTTGTCATAAGGAAGGCATTTAGGCCCATTTATAGTGCATTGGGATTCTATTTGGGCACTTTTAGGTACAACACACAGTCACCAGCCACTCAGAAAGTACTGGGAACAAGTTACAGCCAAATGTTACCAAAGTGCTTCTCTCAGCCTGAAAAGGCTATTTAGACCCATTATATTTTTAAGAAAGTGGGTGTCAGTTTAGTCATAAGGAAGGCCTCTAGGCTCATGTATTGTGGATTGGGCTTCTATTTGGGCACTTTTAGCCAAGTCACACAGCCAGCAGCCACTAAGAATGTACTGGGAACCAGTTACAGTTAAACGTCACCAAAGTGCTTCTCTCAGCCTGAAAAGGCTATTTTGACCAATGATTTTTTAAAGAAAATGGGTGTCAGTTTTGTCATAAGGAAGGCATTTAGGCCCATGTATAGTGCATTGGGATTCTATTTGGAAACTTTTAGGTACAACACACAGTCACCAGCCACTCAGAAAGTACTGGGAACAAGTTACAGCCAAATGTTACCAAAGTGCTTCTCTCAGCCTGAAAAGGCTATTTAGACCCATTATATTTTTAAGAAAGTGGGTGTCAGTTTAGTCATAAGAAAGGCCTCTAGGCTCATGTATTGTGGATTAGGCTTCTATTTGGCCACTTTTAGACAAGTCACACAGTCAGCAGCCACTCAGAATGTACTGGGAACCAGTTACAGCCAAAAAGTCACCAAAGTGCTTCTCTCAGCCTGAAAAGGCTATTTTGACCAATGCATTTATAAAGAAAATTTGTGTCAGTTTTGTCATAAGGAAGGCATTTAGGCCCATTTATAGTGCATTGGGATTCTATTTGGGCACTTTTAGGTACAACACACAGTCACCAGCCACTCAGAAAGTACTGGGAACAAGTTACAGCCAAATGTTACCAGAGTGCTTCTCTCAGCCTGAAAAGGCTATTTAGACCCAGTATATTTTTAAGAAAGTGGGTGTCAGTTTAGTCATAAGGAAGGCCTCTAGGCTCATGTATTGTGGATTGGGCTTCTATTTGGCCACTTTTAGACAAGTCACACAGTCAGCAGCCACTCTGAATGTACTGGGAACCAGTTACAGCCAAAAAGTCACCAAAGTGCTTCTCTCAGCCTGAAAAGGCTATTTTGACCAATGAATTTTTAAAGAAAATGGGTGTCAGTTTTGTCATAAGGAAGGCATTTAGGCCCATTTATAGTGCATTGGGATTCTATTTGGGCACTTTTAGGTACAACACACAGTCACCAGCCACTCAGAAAGTACTGGGAACAAGTTACAGCCAAATGTTACCAAAGTGCTTCTCTCAGCCTGAAAAGGCTATTTAGACCCATTATATTTTTAAGAAAGTGGGTGTCAGTTTAGTCATAAGGAAGGCCTCTAGGCTCATGTATTGTGGATTGGGCTTCTATTTGGGCACTTTTAGCCAAGTCACACAGCCAGCAGCCACTAAGAATGTACTGGGAACCAGTTACAGTTAAACGTCACCAAAGTGCTTCTCTCAGCCTGAAAAGGCTATTTTGACCAATGATTTTTTAAAGAAAATGGGTGTCAGTTTTGTCATAAGGAAGGCATTTAGGCCCATGTATAGTGCATTGGGATTCTATTTGGAAACTTTTAGGTACAACACACAGTCACCAGCCACTCAGAAAGTACTGGGAACAAGTTACAGCCAAATGTTACCAAAGTGCTTCTCTCAGCCTGAAAAGGCTATTTAGACCCATTATATTTTTAAGAAAGTGGGTGTCAGTTTAGTCATAAGAAAGGCCTCTAGGCTCATGTATTGTGGATTAGGCTTCTATTTGGCCACTTTTAGACAAGTCACACAGTCAGCAGCCACTCAGAATGTACTGGGAACCAGTTACAGCCAAAAAGTCACCAAAGTGCTTCTCTCAGCCTGAAAAGGCTATTTTGACCAATGCATTTATAAAGAAAATGTGTGTCAGTTTTGTCATAAGGAAGGCATTTAGGCCCATTTATAGTGCATTGGGATTCTATTTGGGCACTTTTAGGTACAACACACAGTCACCAGCCACTCAGAAAGTACTGGGAACAAGTTACAGCCAAATGTTACCAAAGTGCTTCTCTCAGCCTGAAAAGGCTATTTAGACCCATTATATTTTTAAGAAAGTGGGTGTCAGTTTAGTCATAAGAAAGGCCTCTAGGCTCATGTATTGTGGATTAGGCTTCTATTTGGCCACTTTTAGACAAGTCACACAGTCAGCAGCCACTCAGAATGTACTGGGAACCAGTTACAGCCAAAAAGTCACCAAAGTGCTTCTCTCAGCCTGAAAAGGCTATTTTGACCAATGCATTTATAAAGAAAATGTGTGTCAGTTTTGTCATAAGGAAGGCATTTAGGCCCATTTATAGTGCATTGGGATTCTATTTGGGCACTTTTAGGTACAACACACAGTCACCAGCCACTCAGAAAGTACTGGGAACAAGTTACAGCCAAATGTTACCAAAGTGCTTCTCTCAGCCTGAAAAGGCTATTTAGACCCATTATATTTTTAAGAAAGTGGGTGTCAGTTTAGTCATAAGGAAGGCCTCTAGGCTCATGTATTGTGGATTGGGCTTCTATTTGGCCACTTTTAGACAAGTCACACAGTCAGCAGCCACTCAGAATGTACTGGGAACCAGTTACAGCCAAAAAGTCACCAAAGTGCTTCTCTCAGCCTGAAAAGGCTATTTTGACCAATGCATTTATAAAGAAAATGTGTGTCAGTTTTGTCATAAGGAAGGCATTTAGGCCCATTTATAGTGCATTGGGATTCTATTTGGGCACTTTTAGGTACAACACACAGTCACCAGCCACTCAGAAAGTACTGGGAACAAGTTACAGCCAAATGTTACCAAAGTGCTTCTCTCAGCCTGAAAAGGCTATTTAGACCCATTATATTTTTAAGAAAGTGGGTGTCAGTTTAGTCATAAGGAAGGCCTCTAGGCTCATGTATTGTGGATTGGGCTTCTATTTGGGCACTTTTAGCCAAGTCACACAGCCAGCAGCCACTAAGAATGTACTGGGAACCAGTTACAGTTAAACGTCACCAAAGTGCTTCTCTCAGCCTGAAAAGGCTATTTTGACCAATGATTTTTTAAAGAAAATGGGTGTCAGTTTTGTCATAAGGAAGGCATTTAGGCCCATGTATAGTGCATTGGGATTCTATTTGGAAACGTTTAGGTACAACACACAGTCACCAGCCACTCAGAAAGTACTGGGAACAAGTTAAAGCCAAATGTTACCAAAGTGCTTCTCTCAGCCTGAAAAGGCTATTTAGACCCATTATATTTTTAAGAAAGTGGGTGTCAGTTTAGTCATAAGGAAGGCCTCTAGGCTCATGTATTGTGGATTGGGCTTCTATTTGGGCACTTTTAACCAAGTCACACAGCCAGCAGCCACTCTGAATGTACTGGGAACCAGTTACAGCCAAAAAGTCACCAAAGTGCTTCTCTCAGCCTGAAAAGGCTATTTTGACCAATTATTTTTTTTAAAGAAAATGAGTGTCAGTTTTGTCATAAGGAAGGCATTTGGGCCCTTTTATAGTGCATTGGGATTCTATTTGGGCACTTTTAGGTACAACACACAGTCACCAGCCACTCAGATAATACTGGGAACAAGTTACAGCCAAATGTTACCAAAGTGCTTCTCTCAGCCTGAAAAGGCTATTTAGACCCATTATATTTTTAAGACAGTGGGTGTCAGTTTAGTCATAAGGAAGGCCTCTAGGCTCATGTATTGTGGATTGGGCTTCTATTTGGCCACTTTTAGACAAGTCACACAGTCAGCAGCCACTCAGAATGTACTGGGAACAAGTTACAGTTAAATGTCACCAAAGTGCTTCTCTCAGCCTGAAAAGGCTATTTTGACCAATGAATTTTTAAAGAAAATGGGTGTCAGTTTTGTCATAAGGAAGGCATTTAGGCCCATTTATAGTGCATTGGGATTCTATTTGGGCACTTTTAGGTACAACACACAGTCACCAGCCACTCAGAAAGTACTGGGAACAAGTTACAGCCAAATGTTACCAAAGTGCTTCTCTCAGCCTGAAAAGGCTATTTTGACCAATGAATTTTTTAAGAAAGTGGGTGTCAGTTTAGTCATAAGGAAGGCCTCTAGGCTCATGTATTGTGGATTGGGCTTCTATTTGGGCACTTTTAGCCAAGTCACACAGCCAGCAGCCACTAAGAATGTACTGGGAACCAGTTACAGTTAAACGTCACCAAAGTGCTTCTCTCAGCCTGAAAAGGCTATTTTGACCAATGATTTTTTAAAGAAAATGGGTGTCAGTTTTGTCATAAGGAAGGCATTTAGGCCCATGTATAGTGCATTGGGATTCTATTTGGAAACTTTTAGGTACAACACACAGTCACCAGCCACTCAGAAAGTACTGGGAACAAGTTACAGCCAAATGTTACCAAAGTGCTTCTCTCAGCCTGAAAAGGCTATTTAGACCCATTATATTTTTAAGAAAGTGGGTGTCAGTTTAGTCATAAGGAAGGCCTCTAGGCTCATGTATTGTGGATTGGGCTTCTATTTGGCCACTTTTAGACAAGTCACACAGTCAGCAGCCACTCAGAATTTACTGGGAACAAGTTACAGTTAAATGTCACCAAAGTGCTTCTCTCAGCCTGAAAAGGCTATTTTGACCAATGAATTTATAAAGAAAATGGGTGTCAGTTTTGTCATAAGGAAGGCATTTAGGCCCATTTATAGTGCATTGGGATTCTATTTGGGCACTTTTAGGTACAACACACAGTCACCAGCCACTCAGAAAGTACTGGGAACAAGTTACAGCCAAATGTTACCAAAGTGCTTCTCTCAGCCTGAAAAGGCTATTTAGACCCATTATATTTTTAAGAAAGTGGGTGTCAGTTTAGTCATAAGGAAGGCCTCTAGGCTCATGTATTGTGGATTGGGCTTCTATCTGGGCACTTTTAGCCAAGTCACACAGCCAGCAGCCACTAAGAATGTACTGGGAACCAGTTACAGTTAAACGTCACCAAAGTGCTTCTCTCAGCCTGAAAAGGCTATTTTGACCAATGATTTTTTAAAGAAAATGGGTGTCAGTTTTGTCATAAGGAAGGCATTTAGGCCCATGTATAGTGCATTGGGATTCTATTTGGAAACTTTTAGGTACAACACACAGTCACCAGCCACTCAGAAAGTACTGGGAACAAGTTACAGCCAAATGTTACCAAAGTGCTTCTCTCAGCCTGAAAAGGCTATTTAGACCCATTATATTTTTAAGAAAGTGGGTGTCAGTTTAGTCATAAGAAAGGCCTCTAGGCTCATGTATTGTGGATTAGGCTTCTATTTGGCCACTTTTAGACAAGTCACACAGTCAGCAGCCACTCAGAATGTACTGGGAACCAGTTACAGCCAAAAAGTCACCAAAGTGCTTCTCTCAGCCTGAAAAGGCTATTTTGACCAATGCATTTATAAAGAAAATTTGTGTCAGTTTTGTCATAAGGAAGGCATTTAGGCCCATTTATAGTGCATTGGGATTCTATTTGGGCACTTTTAGGTACAACACACAGTCACCAGCCACTCAGAAAGTACTGGGAACAAGTTACAGCCAAATGTTACCAGAGTGCTTCTCTCAGCCTGAAAAGGCTATTTAGACCCATTATATTTTTAAGAAAGTGGGTGTCAGTTTAGTCATAAGGAAGGCCTCTAGGCTCATGTATTGTGGATTGGGCTTCTATTTGGCCACTTTTAGACAAGTCACACAGTCAGCAGCCACTCTGAATGTACTGGGAACCAGTTACAGCCAAAAAGTCACCAAAGTGCTTCTCTCAGCCTGAAAAGGCTATTTTGACCAATGAATTTTTAAAGAAAATGGGTGTCAGTTTTGTCATAAGGAAGGCATTTAGGCCCATGTATAGTGCATTGGGATTCTATTTGGAAACTTTTAGGTACAACACACAGTCACCAGCCACTCAGAAAGTACTGGGAACAAGTTACAGCCAAATGTTACCAAAGTGCTTCTCTCAGCCTGAAAAGGCTATTTAGACCCATTATATTTTTAAGAAAGTGGGTGTCAGTTTAGTCATAAGGAAGGCCTCTAGGCTCATGTATTGTGGATTGGGCTTCTATTTGGCCACTTTTAGACAAGTCACACAGTCAGCAGCCACTCTGAATGTACTGGGAACCAATTACAGCCAAAAAGTCACCAAAGTGCTTCTCTCAGCCTGAAAAGGCTATTTTGACCAATGAATTTTTAAAGAAAATGGGTGTCAGTTTTGTCATAAGGAAGGCATTTAGGCCCATTTATAGTGCATTGGGATTCTATTTGGGCACTTTTAGGTACAACACACAGTCACCAGCCACTCAGATAGTACTGGGAACAAGTTACAGCCAAATGTTACCAAAGTGCTTCTCTCAGCCTGAAAAGGCTATTTAGACCCATTATATTTTTAAGACAGTGGGTGTCAGTTTAGTCATAAGGAAGGCCTCTAGGCTCATGTATTGTGGATTGGGCTTCTATTTGGCCACTTTTAGACAAGTCACACAGTCAGCAGCCACTCAGAATGTACTGGGAACAAGTTACAGTTAAATGTCACCAAAGTGCTTCTCTCAGCCTGAAAAGGCTATTTTGACCAATGAATTTTTAAAGAAAATGGGTGTCAGTTTTGTCATAAGGAAGGCATTTAGGCCCATTTATAGTGCATTGGGATTCTATTTGGGCACTTTTAGGTACAACACACAGTCACCAGCCACTCAGAAAGTACTGGGAACAAGTTACAGCCAAATGTTACCAAAGTGCTTCTCTCAGCCTGAAAAGGCTATTTAGACCCATTATATTTTTAAGAAAGTGGGTGTCAGTTTAGTCATAAGGAAGGCCTCTAGGCTCATGTATTGTGGATTGGGCTTCTATTTGGCCACTTTTAGACAAGTCACACAGTCAGCAGCCACTCAGAATTTACTGGGAACAAGTTACAGCCAAATGTTACCAAAGTGCTTCTCTCAGCCTGAAAAGGCTATTTTGACCAATGAATTTTTTAAGAAAGTGGGTGTCAGTTTAGTCATAAGGAAGGCCTCTAGGCTCATGTATTGTGGATTGGGCTTCTATTTGGGCACTTTTAGCCAAGTCACACAGCCAGCAGCCACTAAGAATGTACTGGGAACCAGTTACAGTTAAACGTCACCAAAGTGCTTCTCTCAGCCTGAAAAGGCTATTTTGACCAATGATTTTTTAAAGAAAATGGGTGTCAGTTTTGTCATAAGGAAGGCATTTAGGCCCATGTATAGTGCATTGGGATTCTATTTGGAAACTTTTAGGTACAACACACAGTCACCAGCCACTCAGAAAGTACTGGGAACAAGTTACAGCCAAATGTTACCAAAGTGCTTCTCTCAGCCTGAAAAGGCTATTTAGACCCATTATATTTTTAAGAAAGTGGGTGTCAGTTTAGTCATAAGGAAGGCCTCTAGGCTCATGTATTGTGGATTGGGCTTCTATTTGGCCACTTTTAGACAAGTCACACAGTCAGCAGCCACTCAGAATTTACTGGGAACAAGTTACAGTTAAATGTCACCAAAGTGCTTCTCTCAGCCTGAAAAGGCTATTTAGACCCATTATATTTTTAAGAAAGTGGGTGTCAGTTTAGTCATAAGGAAGGCCTCTAGGCTCATGTATTGTGGATTGGGCTTCTATTTGGCCACTTTTAGACAAGTCACACAGTCAGCAGCCACTCTGAATGTACTGGGAACCAGTTACAGCCAAAAAGTCACCAAAGTGCTTCTCTCAGCCTGAAAAGGCTATTTTGACCAATGAATTTTTAAAGAAAATGGGTGTCAGTTTTGTCATAAGGAAGGCATTTAGGCCCATTTATAGTGCATTGGGATTCTATTTGGGCACTTTTAGGTACAACACACAGTCACCAGCCACTCAGAAAGTACTGGGAACAAGTTACAGCCAAATGTTACCAAAGTGCTTCTCTCAGCCTGAAAAGGCTATTTAGACCCATTATATTTTTAAGAAAGTGGGTGTCAGTTTAGTCATAAGGAAGGCCTCTAGGCTCATGTATTGTGGATTGGGCTTCTATTTGGGCACTTTTAGCCAAGTCACACAGCCAGCAGCCACTAAGAATGTACTGGGAACCAGTTACCGTTAAACGTCACCAAAGTGCTTCTCTCAGCCTGAAAAGGCTATTTTGACCAATGATTTTTTAAAGAAAATGGGTGTCAGTTTTGTCATAAGGAAGGCATTTAGGCCCATGTATAGTGCATTGGGATTCTATTTGGAAACTTTTAGGTACAACACACAGTCACCAGCCACTCAGAAAGTACTGGGAACAAGTTACAGCCAAATGTTACCAAAGTGCTTCTCTCAGCCTGAAAAGGCTATTTAGACCCATTATATTTTTAAGAAAGTGGGTGTCAGTTTAGTCATAAGGAAGGCCTCTAGGCTCATGTATTGTGGATTGGGCTTCTATTTGGCCACTTTTAGACAAGTCACACAGTCAGCAGCCACTCAGAATGTACTGGGAACCAGTTACAGCCAAAAAGTCACCAAAGTGCTTCTCTCAGCCTGAAAAGGCTATTTTGACCAATGAATTTTTAAAGGTATTGTAGGGAACATTAAGCCTAAATTTAAAATATATATATATATATATATTTTGCATTTTTTCCCCTCTATCAGCCACTATATAATGATGCTGGGGTGTTTATATGCATTTAAACACAGTCCTCCTTCTGAAATCCGTATTTTCCCTAATGTTTATGTGTTCTATGTTTATGTCCGGTACGTAAATTAGCGCACGCATGTGCGCGTCCGTGCGCGTCCGTGTCCGTATGAACGTTTACTTTCGGTTTTAAAACGCTCTCAAACTTCGTTTTTGAGGCACAGAATTTAATTTTAAGATAGCGTGTGGATAGAATTTAGTTGTTTAACTTCATATATGTGGTCAATTTATCATGAAAGAGCCTATTTAAAAATAAAAATTCAGAGAACCAGCAGGGCGGGAATTTCCGCATATTGTATCCCAATAAAGCAACCTGTTTTCGGGCACCATGCCTTCAAAAGAACCTCTCTATGGAGGTACCTCCTACGTCACCCCCTGGTGGTCGGGGAAAAGTACTGCTGGTGCTTATTTACCTCTGAACTCCCTAGTATCCCTTTAAAGAAAATGGGTGTCAGTTTTGTCATAAGGAAGGCATTTAGGCCCATTTATAGTGCATTGGGATTCTATTTGGGCACTTTTAGGTACAACACACAGTCACCAGCCACTCAGAAAGTACTGGGAATAAGTTACAGCCAAATGTTACCAAAGTGCTTCTCTCAGCCTGAAAAGGCTATTTAGACCCATTATATTTTTAAGAAAGTGGGTGTCAGTTTAGTCATAAGGAAGGCCTCTAGGCTCATGTATTGTGGATTGGGCTTCTATTTGGCCACTTTTAGACAAGTCACACAGTCAGCAGCCACTCAGAATTTACTGGGAACAAGTTACAGTTAAATGTCACCAAAGTGCTTCTCTCAGCCTGAAAAGGCTATTTTGACCAATGAATTTTTAAAGAAAATGGGTGTCAGTTTTGTCATAAGGAAGGCATTTAGGCCCATTTATAGTGCATTGGGATTCTATTTGGGCACTTTTAGGTACAACACACAGTCACCAGCCACTCAGAAAGTACTGGGAACCAGTTACAGTTAAACGTCACCAAAGTGCTTCTCTCAGCCTGAAAAGGCTATTTTGACCAATGATTTTTTAAAGAAAATGGGTGTCAGTTTTGTCATAAGGAAGGCATTTAGGCCCATGTATAGTGCATTGGGATTCTATTTGGAAACTTTTAGGTACAACACACAGTCACCAGCCACTCAGAAAGTACTGGGAACCAGTTACAGTTAAACGTCACCAAAGTGCTTCTCTCAGCCTGAAAAGGCTATTTAGACCCATTATATTTTTAAGAAAGTGGGTGTCAGTTTAGTCATAAGGAAGGCCTCTAGGCTCATGTATTGTGGATTGGGCTTCTATTTGGGCACTTTTAACCAAGTCACACAGCCAGCAGCCACTCTGAATGTACTGGGAACAAGTTACAGTTAAATGTCACCAAAGTGCTTCTCTCAGCCTGAAAAGGCTATTTTGACCAATGAATTTTTAAAGAAAATGGGTGTCAGTTTTGTCATAAGGAAGGCATTTAGGCCCATTTATAGTGCATTGGGATTCTATTTGGGCACTTTTAGGTACAACACACAGTCACCAGCCACTCAGAAAGTACTGGGAACAAGTTACAGCCAAATGTTACCAAAGTGCTTCTCTCAGCCTGAAAAGGCTATTTAGACCCATTATATTTTTAAGAAAGTGGGTGTCAGTTTAGTCATAAGGAAGGCCTCTAGGCTCATGTATTGTGGATTGGGCTTCTATTTGGGCACTTTTAGCCAAGTCACACAGCCAATAGCCACTAAGAATGTACTGGGAACCAGTTACAGTTAAACGTCACCAAAGTGCTTCTCTCAGCCTGAAAAGGCTATTTTGACCAATGATTTTTTAAAGAAAATGGGTGTCAGTTTTGTCATAAGGAAGGCATTTAGGCCCATGTATAGTGCATTGGGATTCTATTTGGAAACTTTTAGGTACAACACAGAGTCACCAGCCACTCAGAAAGTACTGGGAACAAGTTACAGCCAAATGTTACCAAAGTGCTTCTCTCAGCCTGAAAAGGCTATTTAGACCCATTATATTTTTAAGAAAGTGGGTGTCAGTTTAGTCATAAGGAAGGCCTCTAGGCTCATGTATTGTGGATTGGGCTTCTATTTGGCCACTTTTAGACAAGTCACACAGTCAGCAGCCACTCTGAATGTATTGGGAACCAGTTACAGCCAAAAAGTCACCAAAGTGCTTCTCTCAGCCTGAAAAGGCTATTTTGACCAATGAATTTTTAAAGAAAATGGGTGTCAGTTTTGTCATAAGGAAGGCATTTAGGCCCATTTATAGTGCATTGGGATTCTATTTGGGCACTTTTAGGTACAACACACAGTCACCAGCCACTCAGAAAGTACTGGGAACAAGTTACAGCCAAATGTTACCAAAGTGCTTCTCTCAGCCTGAAAAGGCTATTTAGACCCATTATATTTTTAAGAAAGTGGGTGTCAGTTTAGTCATAAGGAAGGCCTCTAGGCTCATGTATTGTGGATTGGGCTTCTATTTGGCCACTTTTAGACAAGTCACACAGTCAGCAGCCACTCAGAATTTACTGGGAACAAGTTACAGTTAAATGTCACCAAAGTGCTTCTCTCAGCCTGAAAAGGCTATTTTGACCAATGAATTTTTAAAGAAAATGGGTGTCAGTTTTGTCATAAGGAAGGCATTTAGGCCCATTTATAGTGCATTGGGATTCTATTTGGGCACTTTTAGGTACAACACACAGTCACCAGCCACTCAGAAAGTACTGGGAACAAGTTACAGCCAAATGTTACCAAAGTGCTTCTCTCAGCCTGAAAAGGCTATTTAGACCCATTATATTTTTAAGAAAGTGGGTGTAAGTTTAGTCATAAGGAAGGCCTCTAGGCTCATGTATTGTGGATTGGGCTTCTATTTGGGCACTTTTAGCCAAGTCACACAGCCAGCAGCCACTAAGAATGTACTGGGAACCAGTTACAGTTAAACGTCACCAAAGTGCTTCTCTCAGCCTGAAAAGGCTATTTTGACCAATGATTTTTTAAAGAAAATGGGTGTCAGTTTTGTCATAAGGAAGGCATTTAGGCCCATGTATAGTGCATTGGGATTCTATTTGGAAACTTTTAGGTACAACACACAGTCACCAGCCACTCAGAAAGTACTGGGAACAAGTTACAGCCAAATGTTACCAAAGTGCTTCTCTAAGCCTGAAAAGGCTATTTAGACCCATTATATTTTTAAGAAAGTGGGTGTCAGTTTAGTCATAAGGAAGGCCTCTAGGCTCATGTATTGTGGATTGGGCTTCTATTTGGGCACTTTTAACCAAGTCACACAGCCAGCAGCCACTCTGAATGTACTGGGAACCAGTTACAGCCAAATGTCACCAAAGTGCTTCTCTCAGCCTGAAAAGGCTATTTTGACCAATTATTTTTTTTAAAGAAAATGAGTGTCAGTTTTGTCATAAGGAAGGCATTTGGGCCCTTTTATAGTGCATTGGGATTCTATTTGGGCACTTTTAGGTACAACACACAGTCACCAGCCATTCAGATAGTACTGGGAACAAGTTACAGCCAAATGTTACCAAAGTGCTTCTCTCAGCCTGAAAAGGCTATTTAGACCCATTATATTTTTAAGACAGTGGGTGTCAGTTTAGTCATAAGGAAGGCCTCTAGGCTCATGTATTGTGGATTGGGCTTCTATTTGGCCACTTTTAGACAAGTCACACAGTCAGCAGCCACTCAGAATGTACTGGGAACAAGTTACAGTTAAATGTCACCAAAGTGCTTCTCTCAGCCTGAAAAGGCTATTTTGACCAATGAATTTTTAAAGAAAATGGGTGTCAGTTTTGTCATAAGGAAGGCATTTAGGCCCATTTATAGTGCATTGGGATTCTATTTGGGCACTTTTAGGTACAACACACAGTCACCAGCCACTCAGAAAGTACTGGGAACAAGTTACAGCCAAATGTTACCAAAGTGCTTCTCTCAGCCTGAAAAGGCTATTTAGACCCATTATATTTTTAAGAAAGTGGGTGTCAGTTTAGTCATAAGGAAGGCCTCTAGGCTCATGTATTGTGGATTGGGCTTCTATTTGGGCACTTTTAGCCAAGTCACACAGCCAATAGCCACTAAGAATGTACTGGGAACCAGTTACAGTTAAACGTCACCAAAGTGCTTCTCTCAGCCTGAAAAGGCTATTTTGACCAATGATTTTTTAAAGAAAATGGGTGTCAGTTTTGTCATAAGGAAGGCATTTAGGCCCATGTATAGTGCATTGGGATTCTATTTGGAAACTTTTAGGTACAACACAGAGTCACCAGCCACTCAGAAAGTACTGGGAACAAGTTACAGCCAAATGTTACCAAAGTGCTTCTCTCAGCCTGAAAAGGCTATTTAGACCCATTATATTTTTAAGAAAGTGGGTGTCAGTTTAGTCATAAGGAAGGCCTCTAGGCTCATGTATTGTGGATTGGGCTTCTATTTGGCCACTTTTAGACAAGTCACACAGTCAGCAGCCACTCTGAATGTATTGGGAACCAGTTACAGCCAAAAAGTCACCAAAGTGCTTCTCTCAGCCTGAAAAGGCTATTTTGACCAATGAATTTTTAAAGAAAATGGGTGTCAGTTTTGTCATAAGGAAGGCATTTAGGCCCATTTATAGTGCATTGGGATTCTATTTGGGCACTTTTAGGTACAACACACAGTCACCAGCCACTCAGAAAGTACTGGGAACAAGTTACAGCCAAATGTTACCAAAGTGCTTCTCTCAGCCTGAAAAGGCTATTTAGACCCATTATATTTTTAAGAAAGTGGGTGTCAGTTTAGTCATAAGGAAGGCCTCTAGGCTCATGTATTGTGGATTGGGCTTCTATTTGGCCACTTTTAGACAAGTCACACAGTCAGCAGCCACTCTGAATGTACTGGGAACCAGTTACAGCCAAAAAGTCACCAAAGTGCTTCTCTCAGCCTGAAAAGGCTATTTTGACCAATGAATTTTTAAAGAAAATGGGTGTCAGTTTTGTCATAAGGAAGGCATTTAGGCCCATGTATAGTGCATTGGGATTCTATTTGGAAACTTTTAGGTACAACACACAGTCACCAGCCACTCAGAAAGTACTGGGAACAAGTTACAGCCAAATGTTACCAAAGTGCTTCTCTCAGCCTGAAAAGGCTATTTAGACCCATTATATTTTTAAGAAAGTGGGTGTCAGTTTAGTCATAAGGAAGGCCTCTAGGCTCATGTATTGTGGATTGGGCTTCTATTTGGCCACTTTTAGACAAGTCACACAGTCAGCAGCCACTCTGAATGTACTGGGAACCAATTACAGCCAAAAAGTCACCAAAGTGCTTCTCTCAGCCTGAAAAGGCTATTTTGACCAATGAATTTTTAAAGAAAATGGGTGTCAGTTTTGTCATAAGGAAGGCATTTAGGCCCATTTATAGTGCATTGGGATTCTATTTGGGCACTTTTAGGTACAACACACAGTCACCAGCCACTCAGATAGTACTGGGAACAAGTTACAGCCAAATGTTACCAAAGTGCTTCTCTCAGCCTGAAAAGGCTATTTAGACCCATTATATTTTTAAGACAGTGGGTGTCAGTTTAGTCATAAGGAAGGCCTCTAGGCTCATGTATTGTGGATTGGGCTTCTATTTGGCCACTTTTAGACAAGTCACACAGTCAGCAGCCACTCAGAATGTACTGGGAACAAGTTACAGTTAAATGTCACCAAAGTGCTTCTCTCAGCCTGAAAAGGCTATTTTGACCAATGAATTTTTAAAGAAAATGGGTGTCAGTTTTGTCATAAGGAAGGCATTTAGGCCCATTTATAGTGCATTGGGATTCTATTTGGGCACTTTTAGGTACAACACACAGTCACCAGCCACTCAGAAAGTACTGGGAACAAGTTACAGCCAAATGTTACCAAAGTGCTTCTCTCAGCCTGAAAAGGCTATTTAGACCCATTATATTTTTAAGAAAGTGGGTGTCAGTTTAGTCATAAGGAAGGCCTCTAGGCTCATGTATTGTGGATTGGGCTTCTATTTGGCCACTTTTAGACAAGTCACACAGTCAGCAGCCACTCAGAATTTACTGGGAACAAGTTACAGCCAAATGTTACCAAAGTGCTTCTCTCAGCCTGAAAAGGCTATTTTGACCAATGAATTTTTTAAGAAAGTGGGTGTCAGTTTAGTCATAAGGAAGGCCTCTAGGCTCATGTATTGTGGATTGGGCTTCTATTTGGGCACTTTTAGCCAAGTCACACAGCCAGCAGCCACTAAGAATGTACTGGGAACCAGTTACAGTTAAACGTCACCAAAGTGCTTCTCTCAGCCTGAAAAGGCTATTTTGACCAATGATTTTTTAAAGAAAATGGGTGTCAGTTTTGTCATAAGGAAGGCATTTAGGCCCATGTATAGTGCATTGGGATTCTATTTGGAAACTTTTAGGTACAACACACAGTCACCAGCCACTCAGAAAGTACTGGGAACAAGTTACAGCCAAATGTTACCAAAGTGCTTCTCTCAGCCTGAAAAGGCTATTTAGACCCATTATATTTTTAAGAAAGTGGGTGTCAGTTTAGTCATAAGGAAGGCCTCTAGGCTCATGTATTGTGGATTGGGCTTCTATTTGGCCACTTTTAGACAAGTCACACAGTCAGCAGCCACTCAGAATTTACTGGGAACAAGTTACAGTTAAATGTCACCAAAGTGCTTCTCTCAGCCTGAAAAGGCTATTTAGACCCATTATATTTTTAAGAAAGTGGGTGTCAGTTTAGTCATAAGGAAGGCCTCTAGGCTCATGTATTGTGGATTGGGCTTCTATTTGGCCACTTTTAGACAAGTCACACAGTCAGCAGCCACTCTGAATGTACTGGGAACCAGTTACAGCCAAAAAGTCACCAAAGTGCTTCTCTCAGCCTGAAAAGGCTATTTTGACCAATGAATTTTTAAAGAAAATGGGTGTCAGTTTTGTCATAAGGAAGGCATTTAGGCCCATTTATAGTGCATTGGGATTCTATTTGGGCACTTTTAGGTACAACACACAGTCACCAGCCACTCAGAAAGTACTGGGAACAAGTTACAGCCAAATGTTACCAAAGTGCTTCTCTCAGCCTGAAAAGGCTATTTAGACCCATTATATTTTTAAGAAAGTGGGTGTCAGTTTAGTCATAAGGAAGGCCTCTAGGCTCATGTATTGTGGATTGGGCTTCTATTTGGGCACTTTTAGCCAAGTCACACAGCCAGCAGCCACTAAGAATGTACTGGGAACCAGTTACCGTTAAACGTCACCAAAGTGCTTCTCTCAGCCTGAAAAGGCTATTTTGACCAATGATTTTTTAAAGAAAATGGGTGTCAGTTTTGTCATAAGGAAGGCATTTAGGCCCATGTATAGTGCATTGGGATTCTATTTGGAAACTTTTAGGTACAACACACAGTCACCAGCCACTCAGAAAGTACTGGGAACAAGTTACAGCCAAATGTTACCAAAGTGCTTCTCTCAGCCTGAAAAGGCTATTTAGACCCATTATATTTTTAAGAAAGTGGGTGTCAGTTTAGTCATAAGGAAGGCCTCTAGGCTCATGTATTGTGGATTGGGCTTCTATTTGGCCACTTTTAGACAAGTCACACAGTCAGCAGCCACTCAGAATGTACTGGGAACCAGTTACAGCCAAAAAGTCACCAAAGTGCTTCTCTCAGCCTGAAAAGGCTATTTTGACCAATGAATTTTTAAAGGTATTGTAGGGAACATTAAGCCTAAATTTAAAATATATATATATATATATATTTTGCATTTTTTCCCCTCTATCAGCCACTATATAATGATGCTGGGGTGTTTATATGCATTTAAACACAGTCCTCCTTCTGAAATCCGTATTTTCCCTAATGTTTATGTGTTCTATGTTTATGTCCGGTACGTAAATTAGCGCACGCATGTGCGCGTCCGTGCGCGTCCGTGTCCGTATGAACGTTTACTTTCGGTTTTAAAACGCTCTCAAACTTCGTTTTTGAGGCACAGAATTTAATTTTAAGATAGCGTGTGGATAGAATTTAGTTGTTTAACTTCATATATGTGGTCAATTTATCATGAAAGAGCCTATTTAAAAATAAAAATTCAGAGAACCAGCAGGGCGGGAATTTCCGCATATTGTATCCCAATAAAGCAACCTGTTTTCGGGCACCATGCCTTCAAAAGAACCTCTCTATGGAGGTACCTCCTACGTCACCCCCTGGTGGTCGGGGAAAAGTACTGCTGGTGCTTATTTACCTCTGAACTCCCTAGTATCCCTTTAAAGAAAATGGGTGTCAGTTTTGTCATAAGGAAGGCATTTAGGCCCATTTATAGTGCATTGGGATTCTATTTGGGCACTTTTAGGTACAACACACAGTCACCAGCCACTCAGAAAGTACTGGGAATAAGTTACAGCCAAATGTTACCAAAGTGCTTCTCTCAGCCTGAAAAGGCTATTTAGACCCATTATATTTTTAAGAAAGTGGGTGTCAGTTTAGTCATAAGGAAGGCCTCTAGGCTCATGTATTGTGGATTGGGCTTCTATTTGGCCACTTTTAGACAAGTCACACAGTCAGCAGCCACTCAGAATTTACTGGGAACAAGTTACAGTTAAATGTCACCAAAGTGCTTCTCTCAGCCTGAAAAGGCTATTTTGACCAATGAATTTTTAAAGAAAATGGGTGTCAGTTTTGTCATAAGGAAGGCATTTAGGCCCATTTATAGTGCATTGGGATTCTATTTGGGCACTTTTAGGTACAACACACAGTCACCAGCCACTCAGAAAGTACTGGGAACCAGTTACAGTTAAACGTCACCAAAGTGCTTCTCTCAGCCTGAAAAGGCTATTTTGACCAATGATTTTTTAAAGAAAATGGGTGTCAGTTTTGTCATAAGGAAGGCATTTAGGCCCATGTATAGTGCATTGGGATTCTATTTGGAAACTTTTAGGTACAACACACAGTCACCAGCCACTCAGAAAGTACTGGGAACCAGTTACAGTTAAACGTCACCAAAGTGCTTCTCTCAGCCTGAAAAGGCTATTTAGACCCATTATATTTTTAAGAAAGTGGGTGTCAGTTTAGTCATAAGGAAGGCCTCTAGGCTCATGTATTGTGGATTGGGCTTCTATTTGGGCACTTTTAACCAAGTCACACAGCCAGCAGCCACTCTGAATGTACTGGGAACAAGTTACAGTTAAATGTCACCAAAGTGCTTCTCTCAGCCTGAAAAGGCTATTTTGACCAATGAATTTTTAAAGAAAATGGGTGTCAGTTTTGTCATAAGGAAGGCATTTAGGCCCATTTATAGTGCATTGGGATTCTATTTGGGCACTTTTAGGTACAACACACAGTCACCAGCCACTCAGAAAGTACTGGGAACAAGTTACAGCCAAATGTTACCAAAGTGCTTCTCTCAGCCTGAAAAGGCTATTTAGACCCATTATATTTTTAAGAAAGTGGGTGTCAGTTTAGTCATAAGGAAGGCCTCTAGGCTCATGTATTGTGGATTGGGCTTCTATTTGGGCACTTTTAGCCAAGTCACACAGCCAATAGCCACTAAGAATGTACTGGGAACCAGTTACAGTTAAACGTCACCAAAGTGCTTCTCTCAGCCTGAAAAGGCTATTTTGACCAATGATTTTTTAAAGAAAATGGGTGTCAGTTTTGTCATAAGGAAGGCATTTAGGCCCATGTATAGTGCATTGGGATTCTATTTGGAAACTTTTAGGTACAACACAGAGTCACCAGCCACTCAGAAAGTACTGGGAACAAGTTACAGCCAAATGTTACCAAAGTGCTTCTCTCAGCCTGAAAAGGCTATTTAGACCCATTATATTTTTAAGAAAGTGGGTGTCAGTTTAGTCATAAGGAAGGCCTCTAGGCTCATGTATTGTGGATTGGGCTTCTATTTGGCCACTTTTAGACAAGTCACACAGTCAGCAGCCACTCTGAATGTATTGGGAACCAGTTACAGCCAAAAAGTCACCAAAGTGCTTCTCTCAGCCTGAAAAGGCTATTTTGACCAATGAATTTTTAAAGAAAATGGGTGTCAGTTTTGTCATAAGGAAGGCATTTAGGCCCATTTATAGTGCATTGGGATTCTATTTGGGCACTTTTAGGTACAACACACAGTCACCAGCCACTCAGAAAGTACTGGGAACAAGTTACAGCCAAATGTTACCAAAGTGCTTCTCTCAGCCTGAAAAGGCTATTTAGACCCATTATATTTTTAAGAAAGTGGGTGTCAGTTTAGTCATAAGGAAGGCCTCTAGGCTCATGTATTGTGGATTGGGCTTCTATTTGGCCACTTTTAGACAAGTCACACAGTCAGCAGCCACTCAGAATTTACTGGGAACAAGTTACAGTTAAATGTCACCAAAGTGCTTCTCTCAGCCTGAAAAGGCTATTTTGACCAATGAATTTTTAAAGAAAATGGGTGTCAGTTTTGTCATAAGGAAGGCATTTAGGCCCATTTATAGTGCATTGGGATTCTATTTGGGCACTTTTAGGTACAACACACAGTCACCAGCCACTCAGAAAGTACTGGGAACAAGTTACAGCCAAATGTTACCAAAGTGCTTCTCTCAGCCTGAAAAGGCTATTTAGACCCATTATATTTTTAAGAAAGTGGGTGTAAGTTTAGTCATAAGGAAGGCCTCTAGGCTCATGTATTGTGGATTGGGCTTCTATTTGGGCACTTTTAGCCAAGTCACACAGCCAGCAGCCACTAAGAATGTACTGGGAACCAGTTACAGTTAAACGTCACCAAAGTGCTTCTCTCAGCCTGAAAAGGCTATTTTGACCAATGATTTTTTAAAGAAAATGGGTGTCAGTTTTGTCATAAGGAAGGCATTTAGGCCCATGTATAGTGCATTGGGATTCTATTTGGAAACTTTTAGGTACAACACACAGTCACCAGCCACTCAGAAAGTACTGGGAACAAGTTACAGCCAAATGTTACCAAAGTGCTTCTCTAAGCCTGAAAAGGCTATTTAGACCCATTATATTTTTAAGAAAGTGGGTGTCAGTTTAGTCATAAGGAAGGCCTCTAGGCTCATGTATTGTGGATTGGGCTTCTATTTGGGCACTTTTAACCAAGTCACACAGCCAGCAGCCACTCTGAATGTACTGGGAACCAGTTACAGCCAAATGTCACCAAAGTGCTTCTCTCAGCCTGAAAAGGCTATTTTGACCAATTATTTTTTTTAAAGAAAATGAGTGTCAGTTTTGTCATAAGGAAGGCATTTGGGCCCTTTTATAGTGCATTGGGATTCTATTTGGGCACTTTTAGGTACAACACACAGTCACCAGCCATTCAGATAGTACTGGGAACAAGTTACAGCCAAATGTTACCAAAGTGCTTCTCTCAGCCTGAAAAGGCTATTTAGACCCATTATATTTTTAAGACAGTGGGTGTCAGTTTAGTCATAAGGAAGGCCTCTAGGCTCATGTATTGTGGATTGGGCTTCTATTTGGCCACTTTTAGACAAGTCACACAGTCAGCAGCCACTCAGAATGTACTGGGAACAAGTTACAGTTAAATGTCACCAAAGTGCTTCTCTCAGCCTGAAAAGGCTATTTTGACCAATGAATTTTTAAAGAAAATGGGTGTCAGTTTTGTCATAAGGAAGGCATTTAGGCCCATTTATAGTGCATTGGGATTCTATTTGGGCACTTTTAGGTACAACACACAGTCACCAGCCACTCAGAAAGTACTGGGAACAAGTTACAGCCAAATGTTACCAAAGTGCTTCTCTCAGCCTGAAAAGGCTATTTAGACCCATTATATTTTTAAGAAAGTGGGTGTCAGTTTAGTCATAAGGAAGGCCTCTAGGCTCATGTATTGTGGATTGGGCTTCTATTTGGGCACTTTTAGCCAAGTCACACAGCCAATAGCCACTAAGAATGTACTGGGAACCAGTTACAGTTAAACGTCACCAAAGTGCTTCTCTCAGCCTGAAAAGGCTATTTTGACCAATGATTTTTTAAAGAAAATGGGTGTCAGTTTTGTCATAAGGAAGGCATTTAGGCCCATGTATAGTGCATTGGGATTCTATTTGGAAACTTTTAGGTACAACACAGAGTCACCAGCCACTCAGAAAGTACTGGGAACAAGTTACAGCCAAATGTTACCAAAGTGCTTCTCTCAGCCTGAAAAGGCTATTTAGACCCATTATATTTTTAAGAAAGTGGGTGTCAGTTTAGTCATAAGGAAGGCCTCTAGGCTCATGTATTGTGGATTGGGCTTCTATTTGGCCACTTTTAGACAAGTCACACAGTCAGCAGCCACTCTGAATGTATTGGGAACCAGTTACAGCCAAAAAGTCACCAAAGTGCTTCTCTCAGCCTGAAAAGGCTATTTTGACCAATGAATTTTTAAAGAAAATGGGTGTCAGTTTTGTCATAAGGAAGGCATTTAGGCCCATTTATAGTGCATTGGGATTCTATTTGGGCACTTTTAGGTACAACACACAGTCACCAGCCACTCAGAAAGTACTGGGAACAAGTTACAGCCAAATGTTACCAAAGTGCTTCTCTCAGCCTGAAAAGGCTATTTAGACCCATTATATTTTTAAGAAAGTGGGTGTCAGTTTAGTCATAAGGAAGGCCTCTAGGCTCATGTATTGTGGATTGGGCTTCTATTTGGCCACTTTTAGACAAGTCACACAGTCAGCAGCCACTCAGAATTTACTGGGAACAAGTTACAGTTAAATGTCACCAAAGTGCTTCTCTCAGCCTGAAAAGGCTATTTTGACCAATGAATTTTTAAAGAAAATGGGTGTCAGTTTTGTCATAAGGAAGGCATTTAGGCCCATTTATAGTGCATTGGGATTCTATTTGGGCACTTTTAGGTACAACACACAGTCACCAGCCACTCAGAAAGTACTGGGAACAAGTTACAGCCAAATGTTACCAAAGTGCTTCTCTCAGCCTGAAAAGGCTATTTAGACCCATTATATTTTTAAGAAAGTGGGTGTAAGTTTAGTCATAAGGAAGGCCTCTAGGCTCATGTATTGTGGATTGGGCTTCTATTTGGGCACTTTTAGCCAAGTCACACAGCCAGCAGCCACTAAGAATGTACTGGGAACCAGTTACAGTTAAACGTCACCAAAGTGCTTCTCTCAGCCTGAAAAGGCTATTTTGACCAATGATTTTTTAAAGAAAATGGGTGTCAGTTTTGTCATAAGGAAGGCATTTAGGCCCATGTATAGTGCATTGGGATTCTATTTGGAAACTTTTAGGTACAACACACAGTCACCAGCCACTCAGAAAGTACTGGGAACAAGTTACAGCCAAATGTTACCAAAGTGCTTCTCTCAGCCTGAAAAGGCTATTTAGACCCATTATATTTTTAAGAAAGTGGGTGTCAGTTTAGTCATAAGGAAGGCCTCTAGGCTCATGTATTGTGGATTGGGCTTCTATTTGGGCACTTTTAACCAAGTCACACAGCCAGCAGCCACTCTGAATGTACTGGGAACCAGTTACAGCCAAATGTCACCAAAGTGCTTCTCTCAGCCTGAAAAGGCTATTTTGACCAATTATTTTTTTTAAAGAAAATGAGTGTCAGTTTTGTCATAAGGAAGGCATTTGGGCCCTTTTATAGTGCATTGGGATTCTATTTGGGCACTTTTAGGTACAACACACAGTCACCAGCCATTCAGATAGTACTGGGAACAAGTTACAGCCAAATGTTACCAAAGTGCTTCTCTCAGCCTGAAAAGGCTATTTAGACCCATTATATTTTTAAGACAGTGGGTGTCAGTTTAGTCATAAGGAAGGCCTCTAGGCTCATGTATTGTGGATTGGGCTTCTATTTGGCCACTTTTAGACAAGTCACACAGTCAGCAGCCACTCAGAATGTACTGGGAACAAGTTACAGTTAAATGTCACCAAAGTGCTTCTCTCAGCCTGAAAAGGCTATTTTGACCAATGAATTTTTAAAGAAAATGGGTGTCAGTTTTGTCATAAGGAAGGCATTTAGGCCCATTTATAGTGCATTGGGATTCTATTTGGGCACTTTTAGGTACAACACACAGTCACCAGCCACTCAGAAAGTACTGGGAATAAGTTACAGCCAAATGTTACCAAAGTGCTTCTCTCAGCCTGAAAAGGCTATTTTGACCAATGAATTTTTTAAGAAAGTGGGTGTCAGTTTAGTCATAAGGAAGGCCTCTAGGCTCATGTATTGTGGATTGGGCTTCTATTTTGGGCACTTTTAGCCAAGTCACACAGCCAGCAGCCACTAAGAATGTACTGGGAACCAGTTACAGTTAAACGTCACCAAAGTGCTTCTCTCAGCCTGAAAAGGCTATTTTGACCAATGATTTTTTAAAGAAAATGGGTGTCAGTTTTGTCATAAGGAAGGCATTTAGGCCCATGTATAGTGCATTGGGATTCTATTTGGAAACTTTTAGGTACAACACACAGTCACCAGCCACTCAGAAAGTACTGGGAACAAATTACAGTTAAATGTCACCAAAGTGCTTCTCTCAGCCTGAAAAGGCTATTTTGACCAATGAATTTTTAAAGAAAATGGGTGTCAGTTTTGTCATAAGGAAGGCATTTAGGCCCATTTATAGTGCATTGGGATTCTATTTGGGCACTTTTAGGTACAACACACAGTCACCAGCCACTCAGAAAGTACTGGGAACAAGTTACAGCCAAATGTTACCAAAGTGCTTCTCTCAGCCTGAAAAGGCTATTTAGACCCATTATATTTTTAAGAAAGTGGGTGTCAGTTTAGTCATAAGGAAGGCCTCTAGGCTCATGTATTGTGGATTGGGCTTCTATTTGGGCACTTTTAGCCAAGTCACACAGCCAATAGCCACTAAGAATGTACTGGGAACCAGTTACAGTTAAACGTCACCAAAGTGCTTCTCTCAGCCTGAAAAGGCTATTTTGACCAATGATTTTTTAAAGAAAATGGGTGTCAGTTTTGTCATAAGGAAGGCATTTAGGCCCATGTATAGTGCATTGGGATTCTATTTGGAAACTTTTAGGTACAACACACAGTCACCAGCCACTCAGAAAGTACTGGGAACAAGTTACAGCCAAATGTTACCAAAGTGCTTCTCTCAGCCTGAAAAGGCTATTTAGACCCATTATATTTTTAAGAAAGTGGGTGTCAGTTTAGTCATAAGGAAGGCCTCTAGGCTCATGTATTGTGGATTGGGCTTCTATTTGGGCACTTTTAGCCAAGTCACACAGCCAATAGCCACTAAGAATGTACTGGGAACCAGTTACAGTTAAACGTCACCAAAGTGCTTCTCTCAGCCTGAAAAGGCTATTTTGACCAATGATTTTTTAAAGAAAATGGGTGTCAGTTTTGTCATAAGGAAGGCATTTAGGCCCATGTATAGTGCATTGGGATTCTATTTGGAAACTTTTAGGTACAACACAGAGTCACCAGCCACTCAGAAAGTACTGGGAACAAGTTACAGCCAAATGTTACCAAAGTGCTTCTCTCAGCCTGAAAAGGCTATTTAGACCCATTATATTTTTAAGAAAGTGGGTGTCAGTTTAGTCATAAGGAAGGCCTCTAGGCTCATGTATTGTGGATTGGGCTTCTATTTGGCCACTTTTAGACAAGTCACACAGTCAGCAGCCACTCTGAATGTATTGGGAACCAGTTACAGCCAAAAAGTCACCAAAGTGCTTCTCTCAGCCTGAAAAGGCTATTTTGACCAATGAATTTTTAAAGAAAATGGGTGTCAGTTTTGTCATAAGGAAGGCATTTAGGCCCATTTATAGTGCATTGGGATTCTATTTGGGCACTTTTAGGTACAACACACAGTCACCAGCCACTCAGAAAGTACTGGGAACAAGTTACAGCCAAATGTTACCAAAGTGCTTCTCTCAGCCTGAAAAGGCTATTTAGACCCATTATATTTTTAAGAAAGTGGGTGTCAGTTTAGTCATAAGGAAGGCCTCTAGGCTCATGTATTGTGGATTGGGCTTCTATTTGGCCACTTTTAGACAAGTCACACAGTCAGCAGCCACTCAGAATTTACTGGGAACAAGTTACAGTTAAATGTCACCAAAGTGCTTCTCTCAGCCTGAAAAGGCTATTTTGACCAATGAATTTTTAAAGAAAATGGGTGTCAGTTTTGTCATAAGGAAGGCATTTAGGCCCATTTATAGTGCATTGGGATTCTATTTGGGCACTTTTAGGTACAACACACAGTCACCAGCCACTCAGAAAGTACTGGGAACAAGTTACAGCCAAATGTTACCAAAGTGCTTCTCTCAGCCTGAAAAGGCTATTTAGACCCATTATATTTTTAAGAAAGTGGGTGTAAGTTTAGTCATAAGGAAGGCCTCTAGGCTCATGTATTGTGGATTGGGCTTCTATTTGGGCACTTTTAGCCAAGTCACACAGCCAGCAGCCACTAAGAATGTACTGGGAACCAGTTACAGTTAAACGTCACCAAAGTGCTTCTCTCAGCCTGAAAAGGCTATTTTGACCAATGATTTTTTAAAGAAAATGGGTGTCAGTTTTGTCATAAGGAAGGCATTTAGGCCCATGTATAGTGCATTGGGATTCTATTTGGAAACTTTTAGGTACAACACACAGTCACCAGCCACTCAGAAAGTACTGGGAACAAGTTACAGCCAAATGTTACCAAAGTGCTTCTCTAAGCCTGAAAAGGCTATTTAGACCCATTATATTTTTAAGAAAGTGGGTGTCAGTTTAGTCATAAGGAAGGCCTCTAGGCTCATGTATTGTGGATTGGGCTTCTATTTGGGCACTTTTAACCAAGTCACACAGCCAGCAGCCACTCTGAATGTACTGGGAACCAGTTACAGCCAAATGTCACCAAAGTGCTTCTCTCAGCCTGAAAAGGCTATTTTGACCAATTATTTTTTTTAAAGAAAATGAGTGTCAGTTTTGTCATAAGGAAGGCATTTGGGCCCTTTTATAGTGCATTGGGATTCTATTTGGGCACTTTTAGGTACAACACACAGTCACCAGCCATTCAGATAGTACTGGGAACAAGTTACAGCCAAATGTTACCAAAGTGCTTCTCTCAGCCTGAAAAGGCTATTTAGACCCATTATATTTTTAAGACAGTGGGTGTCAGTTTAGTCATAAGGAAGGCCTCTAGGCTCATGTATTGTGGATTGGGCTTCTATTTGGCCACTTTTAGACAAGTCACACAGTCAGCAGCCACTCAGAATGTACTGGGAACAAGTTACAGTTAAATGTCACCAAAGTGCTTCTCTCAGCCTGAAAAGGCTATTTTGACCAATGAATTTTTAAAGAAAATGGGTGTCAGTTTTGTCATAAGGAAGGCATTTAGGCCCATTTATAGTGCATTGGGATTCTATTTGGGCACTTTTAGGTACAACACACAGTCACCAGCCACTCAGAAAGTACTGGGAACAAGTTACAGCCAAATGTTACCAAAGTGCTTCTCTCAGCCTGAAAAGGCTATTTAGACCCATTATATTTTTAAGAAAGTGGGTGTCAGTTTAGTCATAAGGAAGGCCTCTAGGCTCATGTATTGTGGATTGGGCTTCTATTTGGGCACTTTTAGCCAAGTCACACAGCCAATAGCCACTAAGAATGTACTGGGAACCAGTTACAGTTAAACGTCACCAAAGTGCTTCTCTCAGCCTGAAAAGGCTATTTTGACCAATGATTTTTTAAAGAAAATGGGTGTCAGTTTTGTCATAAGGAAGGCATTTAGGCCCATGTATAGTGCATTGGGATTCTATTTGGAAACTTTTAGGTACAACACAGAGTCACCAGCCACTCAGAAAGTACTGGGAACAAGTTACAGCCAAATGTTACCAAAGTGCTTCTCTCAGCCTGAAAAGGCTATTTAGACCCATTATATTTTTAAGAAAGTGGGTGTCAGTTTAGTCATAAGGAAGGCCTCTAGGCTCATGTATTGTGGATTGGGCTTCTATTTGGCCACTTTTAGACAAGTCACACAGTCAGCAGCCACTCTGAATGTATTGGGAACCAGTTACAGCCAAAAAGTCACCAAAGTGCTTCTCTCAGCCTGAAAAGGCTATTTTGACCAATGAATTTTTAAAGAAAATGGGTGTCAGTTTTGTCATAAGGAAGGCATTTAGGCCCATTTATAGTGCATTGGGATTCTATTTGGGCACTTTTAGGTACAACACACAGTCACCAGCCACTCAGAAAGTACTGGGAACAAGTTACAGCCAAATGTTACCAAAGTGCTTCTCTCAGCCTGAAAAGGCTATTTAGACCCATTATATTTTTAAGAAAGTGGGTGTCAGTTTAGTCATAAGGAAGGCCTCTAGGCTCATGTATTGTGGATTGGGCTTCTATTTGGCCACTTTTAGACAAGTCACACAGTCAGCAGCCACTCAGAATTTACTGGGAACAAGTTACAGTTAAATGTCACCAAAGTGCTTCTCTCAGCCTGAAAAGGCTATTTTGACCAATGAATTTTTAAAGAAAATGGGTGTCAGTTTTGTCATAAGGAAGGCATTTAGGCCCATTTATAGTGCATTGGGATTCTATTTGGGCACTTTTAGGTACAACACACAGTCACCAGCCACTCAGAAAGTACTGGGAACAAGTTACAGCCAAATGTTACCAAAGTGCTTCTCTCAGCCTGAAAAGGCTATTTAGACCCATTATATTTTTAAGAAAGTGGGTGTAAGTTTAGTCATAAGGAAGGCCTCTAGGCTCATGTATTGTGGATTGGGCTTCTATTTGGGCACTTTTAGCCAAGTCACACAGCCAGCAGCCACTAAGAATGTACTGGGAACCAGTTACAGTTAAACGTCACCAAAGTGCTTCTCTCAGCCTGAAAAGGCTATTTTGACCAATGATTTTTTAAAGAAAATGGGTGTCAGTTTTGTCATAAGGAAGGCATTTAGGCCCATGTATAGTGCATTGGGATTCTATTTGGAAACTTTTAGGTACAACACACAGTCACCAGCCACTCAGAAAGTACTGGGAACAAGTTACAGCCAAATGTTACCAAAGTGCTTCTCTCAGCCTGAAAAGGCTATTTAGACCCATTATATTTTTAAGAAAGTGGGTGTCAGTTTAGTCATAAGGAAGGCCTCTAGGCTCATGTATTGTGGATTGGGCTTCTATTTGGGCACTTTTAACCAAGTCACACAGCCAGCAGCCACTCTGAATGTACTGGGAACCAGTTACAGCCAAATGTCACCAAAGTGCTTCTCTCAGCCTGAAAAGGCTATTTTGACCAATTATTTTTTTTAAAGAAAATGAGTGTCAGTTTTGTCATAAGGAAGGCATTTGGGCCCTTTTATAGTGCATTGGGATTCTATTTGGGCACTTTTAGGTACAACACACAGTCACCAGCCATTCAGATAGTACTGGGAACAAGTTACAGCCAAATGTTACCAAAGTGCTTCTCTCAGCCTGAAAAGGCTATTTAGACCCATTATATTTTTAAGACAGTGGGTGTCAGTTTAGTCATAAGGAAGGCCTCTAGGCTCATGTATTGTGGATTGGGCTTCTATTTGGCCACTTTTAGACAAGTCACACAGTCAGCAGCCACTCAGAATGTACTGGGAACAAGTTACAGTTAAATGTCACCAAAGTGCTTCTCTCAGCCTGAAAAGGCTATTTTGACCAATGAATTTTTAAAGAAAATGGGTGTCAGTTTTGTCATAAGGAAGGCATTTAGGCCCATTTATAGTGCATTGGGATTCTATTTGGGCACTTTTAGGTACAACACACAGTCACCAGCCACTCAGAAAGTACTGGGAATAAGTTACAGCCAAATGTTACCAAAGTGCTTCTCTCAGCCTGAAAAGGCTATTTTGACCAATGAATTTTTTAAGAAAGTGGGTGTCAGTTTAGTCATAAGGAAGGCCTCTAGGCTCATGTATTGTGGATTGGGCTTCTATTTTGGGCACTTTTAGCCAAGTCACACAGCCAGCAGCCACTAAGAATGTACTGGGAACCAGTTACAGTTAAACGTCACCAAAGTGCTTCTCTCAGCCTGAAAAGGCTATTTTGACCAATGATTTTTTAAAGAAAATGGGTGTCAGTTTTGTCATAAGGAAGGCATTTAGGCCCATGTATAGTGCATTGGGATTCTATTTGGAAACTTTTAGGTACAACACACAGTCACCAGCCACTCAGAAAGTACTGGGAACAAATTACAGTTAAATGTCACCAAAGTGCTTCTCTCAGCCTGAAAAGGCTATTTTGACCAATGAATTTTTAAAGAAAATGGGTGTCAGTTTTGTCATAAGGAAGGCATTTAGGCCCATTTATAGTGCATTGGGATTCTATTTGGGCACTTTTAGGTACAACACACAGTCACCAGCCACTCAGAAAGTACTGGGAACAAGTTACAGCCAAATGTTACCAAAGTGCTTCTCTCAGCCTGAAAAGGCTATTTAGACCCATTATATTTTTAAGAAAGTGGGTGTCAGTTTAGTCATAAGGAAGGCCTCTAGGCTCATGTATTGTGGATTGGGCTTCTATTTGGGCACTTTTAGCCAAGTCACACAGCCAATAGCCACTAAGAATGTACTGGGAACCAGTTACAGTTAAACGTCACCAAAGTGCTTCTCTCAGCCTGAAAAGGCTATTTTGACCAATGATTTTTTAAAGAAAATGGGTGTCAGTTTTGTCATAAGGAAGGCATTTAGGCCCATGTATAGTGCATTGGGATTCTATTTGGAAACTTTTAGGTACAACACACAGTCACCAGCCACTCAGAAAGTACTGGGAACAAGTTACAGCCAAATGTTACCAAAGTGCTTCTCTCAGCCTGAAAAGGCTATTTAGACCCATTATATTTTTAAGAAAGTGGGTGTCAGTTTAGTCATAAGGAAGGCCTCTAGGCTCATGTATTGTGGATTGGGCTTCTATTTGGCCACTTTTAGACACGTCACACAGTCAGCAGCCACTCAGAATGTACTGGGAACCAGTTACAGCCAAAAAGTCACCAAAGTGCTTCTCTCAGCCTGAAAAGGCTATTTTGACCAATGAATTTTTAAAGAAAATGGGTGTCAGTTTTGTCATAAGGAAGGCATTTAGGCCCATTTATAGTGCATTGGGATTCTATTTGGAAACTTTTAGGTACAACACACAGTCACCAGCCACTCAGAAAGTACTGGGAACAAATTACAGTTAAATGTCACCAAAGTGCTTCTCTCAGCCTGAAAAGGCTATTTTGACCAATGAATTTTTAAAGAAAATGGGTGTCAGTTTTGTCATAAGGAAGGCATTTAGGCCCATTTATAGTGCATTGGGATTCTATTTGGGCACTTTTAGGTACAACACACAGTCACCAGCCACTCAGAAAGTACTGGGAACAAGTTACAGCCAAATGTTACCAAAGTGCTTCTCTCAGCCTGAAAAGGCTATTTAGACCCATTATATTTTTAAGAAAGTGGGTGTCAGTTTAGTCATAAGGAAGGCCTCTAGGCTCATGTATTGTGGATTGGGCTTCTATTTGGGCACTTTTAGCCAAGTCACACAGCCAATAGCCACTAAGAATGTACTGGGAACCAGTTACAGTTAAACGTCACCAAAGTGCTTCTCTCAGCCTGAAAAGGCTATTTTGACCAATGATTTTTTAAAGAAAATGGGTGTCAGTTTTGTCATAAGGAAGGCATTTAGGCCCATGTATAGTGCATTGGGATTCTATTTGGAAACTTTTAGGTACAACACACAGTCACCAGCCACTCAGAAAGTACTGGGAACAAGTTACAGCCAAATGTTACCAAAGTGCTTCTCTCAGCCTGAAAAGGCTATTTAGACCCATTATATTTTTAAGAAAGTGGGTGTCAGTTTAGTCATAAGGAAGGCCTCTAGGCTCATGTATTGTGGATTGGGCTTCTATTTGGGCACTTTTAGCCAAGTCACACAGCCAGCAGCCACTAAGAATGTACTGGGAACCAGTTACAGTTAAACGTCACAAAAGTGCTTCTCTCAGCCTGAAAATGCAATTTTGACCCATGATACTTTTAAAAAAGTGGGTATCAGTTTAGTCATAAGAAAGTTCTTTGGGCTCATGTATTGTGGATTGGACTTCTATTTGGCCACTTTTAGCCAAGTCACACAGTCAGCAGCCACTTAGAATGTACTGGGAACAAGTTACAGCCAAACGTCACCATAGTGCTTCTCTCAGCCTGAAAAGGCTATTTTGACCAATGATTTTTTTAAGAAAATGAGTGTCAGTTTTGTCATAAGGAAGGCATGTGGGCCCATGCATAGTGCATTGGCACTCTATTTGGGCACTTTTAGGTACAACACACAGTCAGCAGCCACTCAGAGATGTACTGGGAACAAGTTACAGTTAAACGTCACCAAAGTGCTTCTCTCAGCCTGAAAAGGCTATTTTGACCAATAATTTTTTTAAGAAAATGAGTGTCAGTTTTGTCATAAGGAAGGCATTTGGGCCCATGCATAGTGCATTGGCACTCTATTTGGGCACTTTTAGGTACAACACACAGTCAGCAGCCACTTAGACTGTACTGGGAACAAGTTACAGTTAAACGTCACCAAAGTGCTTCTCTCAGCCTGAAAAGGCTATTTTGACCAATGATTTTTTTAAGAAAATGAGTGTCAGTTTTGTCATAAGGAAGGCATTTGGGCCCATGTATAGTGCATTGGGACTCTATTTGGGCACTTTTAGGTACAACACACAGTCACCAGCCAATCAGAATGTACTGGGAACAAGTTACAGCCAAATGTCACCAAAGTTTTTCTCTCAGCCTGAAAATGCTATTTAGACCCATGATACTTTTAAAAAAAGTGGGTATCAGTTTAGTCATAAGGAAGTTCTTTGGGCTCATGTATTGTGGATTGGACTTCTATTTGGCCACTTTTAGCCAAGTCACACAGTCAGCAGCCACTTAGACTGTACTGGGAACAAGTTACAACCAAACGTCACCATAGTGCTTCTCTCAGCCTGAAAAGGCTATTTTGACCAATGATTTTTTTAAGAAAATGAGTGTCAGTTTTGTCATAAGGAAGGCATTTGGGCCCATGTATAGTGCATTGGCACTCTATTGGGGCACTTTTAGGTACAACACACACTCAGCAGCCGCTTAGACTGTACTGGGAACAAGCTACAGTTAAACGTCACCAAAGTGCTTCTCTCAGCCTGAAAAGGCTATTTTGACCAATGATTTTTTTAAGAAAACGAGTGTCAGTTTTGTCATAAGGAAGGCATTTAGGACCATATATAGTGCATTGGGATTCTATTTGGGCACTTTTAGCCACAACACACAGTCAGCAGCCACTCAGAGATGTACTGGGAACAAGTTACAGTTAAACGTCACCAAAGTGCTTCTCTCAGCCTGAAAAGGCTATTTTGACCAATGATTTTTTTAAGAAAATGAGTGTCAGTTTTGTCATAAGGAAGGCATTTGGGTCCATGTATAGTGCATTGGGACTCTATTTGGGCACTTTTAGGTACAACACACAGTCACCAGCCAATCAGAATGTACTGGGAACAAGTTACAGTTAAACCTCACCAAAGTGCTTCTCTCAGCCTGAAAAGGCTATTTTGACCAATGATTTTTTTAAGAAAATGAGTGTCAGTTTTGTCATAAGGAAGGCATTTGGGCCCATATATAGTGCATTGGCACTCTATTTGGGCACTTTTAGGTACAACACACAGTCACCAGCCAATCAGAATGTACTGTGAACAAGTTACAGCCAAATGTCACCAAAGTGCTTCTCTCAGCCTGAAAATGCAATTTTGACCCATGATACTTTTAAAAAAGTGGGTATCAGTTTAGTCATAAGGAAGTTCTTTGGGCTCATGTATTGTGGATTGGACTTCTATTTGGCCACTTTTAGCCAAGTCACACAGTCAGCAGCCACTTAGAATGTACTGGGAACAAGTTACAACCAAACGTCACCATAGTGCTTCTCTCAGCCTGAAAAGGCTATTTTGACCAATGATTTTTTTAAGAAAATGAGTGTCAGTTTTGTCATAAGGAAGGCATTTGGGCCCATGCATAGTGCATTGGCACTCTATTTGGGCACTTTTAGGTACAACACACAGTCAGCAGCCACTTAGACTGTACTGGGAACAAGTTACAGTTAAACGTCACCAAAGTGCTTCTCTCAGCCTGAAAAGGCTATTTTGACCAATGATTTTTTTAAGAAAATGAGTGTCAGTTTTGTCATAAGGAAGGCATTTGGGTCCATGTATAGTGCATTGGGACTCTATTTGGGCACTTTTAGGTACAACACACAGTCACCAGCCAATCAGAATGTACTGGGAACAAGTTACAGTTAAACGTCACCAAAGTGCTTCTCTCAGCCTGAAAAGGCTATTTTGACCAATGATTTTTTTAAGAAAATGAGTGTCAGTTTTGTCATAAGGAAGGCATTTGGGCCCATATATAGTGCATTGGCACTCTATTTGGGCACTTTTAGGTACAACACACAGTCACCAGCCAATCAGAATGTACTGTGAACAAGTTACAGCCAAATGTCACCAAAGTGCTTCTCTCAGCCTGAAAATGCAATTTTGACCCATGATACTTTTAAAAAAGTGGGTATCAGTTTAGTTATAAGAAAGTTCTTTGGGCTCATGTATTGTGGATTGGACTTCTATTTGGCCACTTTTAGCCAAGTCACACAGTCAGCAGCCACTTAGAATGTACTGGGAACAAGTTACAACCAAACGTCACCATAGTGCTTCTCTCAGCCTGAAAAGGCTATTTTGACCAATGATTTTTTTAAGAAAATGAGTGTCAGTTTTGTCATAAGGAAGGCATTTGGGCCCATGCATAGTGCATTGGCACTCTATTTGGGCACTTTTAGGTACAACACACAGTCAGCAGCCACTTAGACTGTACTGGGAACAAGTTACAGTTAAACGTCACCAAAGTGCTTCTCTCAGCCTGAAAAGGCTATTTTGACCAATGATTTTTTTAAGAAAATGAGTGTCATTTTTGTCATAAGGAAGGCATTTGGGCCCGATCATAGTGCATTGGGATTCTATTTGGGCACATTTAGGTACAACACACAGTCACCAGTCACTCAGAATGTACTGGGAACAAGTTACAGCCAAATGTCACCAAAGTGCTTCTCTCAGCCTGAAAATGCTATTTAGACCCATGATACTTTTAAAAAAAGTGGGTATCAGTTTAGTCATAAGGAAGTTCTTTGGGCTCATGTATTGTGGATTGGACTTCTATTTGGCCACTTTTAGCCAAGTCACACAGTCAGCAGCCACTTAGACTGTACTGGGAACAAGTTACAACCAAACGTCACCATAGTGCTTCTCTCAGCCTGAAAAGGCTATTTTGACCAATGATTTTTTTAAGAAAATGAGTGTCAGTTTTGTCATAAGGAAGGCATTTGGGCCCATGTATAGTGCATTGGCACTCTATTGGGGCACTTTTAGGTACAACACACACTCAGCAGCCGCTTAGACTGTACTGGGAACAAGTTACAGTTAAACGTCACCAAAGTGCTTCTCTCAGCCTGAAAAGGCTATTTTGACCAATGATTTTTTTAAGAAAATGAGTGTCAGTTTTGTCATAAGGAAGGCATTTGGGCCCATGTATAGTGCATTGGGACTCTATTTGGGCACTTTTAGGTACAACACACAGTCACCAGCCAATCAGAATGTACTGGGAACAAGTTACAGCCAAATGTCACCAAAGTGCTTCTCTCAGCCTGAAAATGCTATTTAGACCCATGATACTTTTAAAAAAAGTGGGTATCAGTTTAGTCATAAGGAAGTTCTTTGGGCTCATGTATTGTGGATTGGACTTCTATTTGGCCACTTTTAGCCAAGTCACACAGTCAGCAGCCACTTAGACTGTACTGGGAACAAGTTACAACCAAACGTCACCATAGTGCTTCTCTCAGCCTGAAAAGGCTATTTTGACCAATGATTTTTTTAAGAAAATGAGTGTCAGTTTTGTCATAAGGAAGGCATTTGGGCCCATGTATAGTGCATTGGCACTGTATTTGGGCACTTTTAGGTACAACACACACTCAGCAGCCGCTTAGACTGTACTGGGAACAAGCTACAGTTAAACGTCACCAAAGTGCTTCTCTCAGCCTGAAAAGGCTATTTTGACCAATGATTTTTTTAAGAAAACGAGTGTCAGTTTTGTCATAAGGAAGGCATTTAGGACCATATATAGTGCATTGGGATTCTATTTGGGCACTTTTAGCCACAACACACAGTCAGCAGCCACTCAGAGATGTACTGGGAACAAGTTACAGTTAAACGTCACCAAAGTGCTTCTCTCAGCCTGAAAAGGCTATTTTGACCAATGATTTTTTTAAGAAAATGAGTGTCAGTTTTGTCATAAGGAAGGCATTTAGGACCATATATAGTGCATTGGGATCCTATTTGGGCACTTTTAGCCACAACACACAGTCAGCAGCCACTCAGAGATGTACTGGGAACAAGTTACAGTTAAACGTCACCAAAGTGCTTCTCTCAGCCTGAAAAGGCTATTTTGACCAATGATTTTTTTAAGAAAATGAGTGTCAGTTTTGTCATAAGGAAGGCATTTGGGCCCATGTATAGTGCATTGGGACTCTATTTGGGCACTTTTAGGTACAACACACAGTCACCAGCCAATCAGAATGTACTGGGAACAAGTTACAGCCAAATGTCACCAAAGTGCTTCTCTCAGCCTGAAAATGCTATTTAGACCCATGATACTTTTAAAAAAAGTGGGTATCAGTTTAGTCATAAGGAAGTTCTTTGGGCTCATGTATTGTGGATTGGACTTCTATTTGGCCACTTTTAGCCAAGTCACACAGTCAGCAGCCACTTAGACTGTACTGGGAACAAGTTACAACCAAACGTCACCATAGTGCTTCTCTCAGCCTGAAAAGGCTATTTTGACCAATGATTTTTTTAAGAAAATGAGTGTCAGTTTTGTCATAAGGAAGGCATTTGGGCCCATGTATAGTGCATTGGCACTGTATTTGGGCACTTTTAGGTACAACACACACTCAGCAGCCGCTTAGACTGTACTGGGAACAAGCTACAGTTAAACGTCACCAAAGTGCTTCTCTCAGCCTGAAAAGGCTATTTTGACCAATGATTTTTTTAAGAAAACGAGTGTCAGTTTTGTCATAAGGAAGGCATTTAGGACCATATATAGTGCATTGGGATTCTATTTGGGCACTTTTAGCCACAACACACAGTCAGCAGCCACTCAGAGATGTACTGGGAACAAGTTACAGTTAAACGTCACCAAAGTGCTTCTCTCAGCCTGAAAAGGCTATTTTGACCAATGATTTTTTTAAGAAAATGAGTGTCAGTTTTGTCATAAGGAAGGCATTTAGGACCATATATAGTGCATTGGGATCCTATTTGGGCACTTTTAGCCACAACACACAGTCAGCAGCCACTCAGAGATGTACTGGGAACAAGTTACAGTTAAACGTCACCAAAGTGCTTCTCTCAGCCTGAAAAGGCTATTTTGACCAATGATTTTTTTAAGAAAATGAGTGTCAGTTTTGTCATAAGGAAGGCATTTGGGCCCATGTATAGTGCATTGGGACTCTATTTGGGCACTTTTAGGTACAACACACAGTCACCAGCCAATCAGAATGTACTGGGAACAAGTTACAGCCAAATGTCACCAAAGTGCTTCTCTCAGCCTGAAAATGCTATTTAGACCCATGATACTTTTAAAAAAAGTGGGTATCAGTTTAGTCATAAGGAAGTTCTTTGGGCTCATGTATTGTGGATTGGACTTCTATTTGGCCACTTTTAGCCAAGTCACACAGTCAGCAGCCACTTAGACTGTACTGGGAACAAGTTACAACCAAACGTCACCATAGTGCTTCTCTCAGCCTGAAAAGGCTATTTTGACCAATGATTTTTTTAAGAAAATGAGTGTCAGTTTTGTCATAAGGAAGGCATTTGGGCCCATGTATAGTGCATTGGCACTCTATTTGGGCACTTTTAGGTACAACACACACTCAGCAGCCGCTTAGACTGTACTGGGAACAAGTTACAGTTAAACGTCACCAAAGTGCTTCTCTCAGCCTGAAAAGGCTATTTTGACCAATGATTTTTTTAAGAAAATGAGTGTCAGTTTTGTCATAAGGAAGGCATTTAGGACCATATATAGTGCATTGGGATTCTATTTGGGCACTTTTAGCCACAACACACAGTCAGCAGCCACTCAGAGATGTACTGGGAACAAGTTACAGTTAAACGTCACCAAAGTGCTTCTCTCAGCCTGAAAAGGCTATTTTGACCAATGATTTTTTTAAGAAAATGAGTGTCAGTTTTGTCATAAGGAAGGCATTTGGGTCCATGTATAGTGCATTGGGACTCTATTTGGGCACTTTTAGGTACAACACACAGTCACCAGCCAATCAGAATGTACTGGGAACAAGTTACAGTTAAACGTCACCAAAGTGCTTCTCTCAGCCTGAAAAGGCTATTTTGACCAATGATTTTTTTAAGAAAATGAGTGTCAGTTTTGTCATAAGGAAGGCATTTGGGCCCATATATAGTGCATTGGCACTCTATTTGGGCACTTTTAGGTACAACACACAGTCACCAGCCAATCAGAATGTACTGTGAACAAGTTACAGCCAAATGTCACCAAAGTGCTTCTCTCAGCCTGAAAATGCAATTTTGACCCATGATACTTTTAAAAAAGTGGGTATCAGTTTAGTCATAAGAAAGTTCTTTGGGCTCATGTATTGTGGATTGGACTTCTATTTGGCCACTTTTAGCCAAGTCACACAGTCAGCAGCCACTTAGAATGTACTGGGAACAAGTTACAACCAAACGTCACCATAGTGCTTCTCTCAGCCTGAAAAGGCTATTTTGACCAATGATTTTTTTAAGAAAATGAGTGTCAGTTTTGTCATAAGGAAGGCATTTGGGCCCATGCATAGTGCATTGGCACTCTATTTGGGCACTTTTAGGTACAACACACAGTCAGCAGCCACTTAGACTGTACTGGGAACAAGTTACAGTTAAACGTCACCAAAGTGCTTCTCTCAGCCTGAAAAGGCTATTTTGACCAATGATTTTTTTAAGAAAATGAGTGTCATTTTTGTCATAAGGAAGGCATTTGGGCCCGATCATAGTGCATTGGGATTCTATTTGGGCACTTTTAGGTACAACACACAGTCACCAGTCACTCAGAATGTACTGGGAACAAGTTACAGCCAAATGTCACCAAAGTGCTTCTCTCAGCCTGAAAATGCTATTTAGACCCATGATACTTTTAAGAAAGTGGGTGGCAGTTTAGTCATAAGGAAGGCCTTTGGGCTCATGTATTGTGGATTGGGCTTCTATTTGGCCAATTTTAGTCAATTCACACAGTCAGCAGCCACTTAGACTGTACTGGGAACAAGTTACAGTTAAACGTCACCAAAGTGCTTCTCTCAGCCTGAAAAGGCTATTTTGACCAATGCATTTTTTAAGAAAATGGGTGTCAGTTTTGTCATAAGGAAGGCATTTGGGCCCATGTGCAGTGCATTGGGATTCTATTTGCGCACTTTTAGCCACAACACACAGTCACCAGCCACTCAGAATGTACTGGGAACAAGTTACAGTTAAACGTCACCAAAGTGCTTCTCTCAGCCTGAAAAGGCTATTTTGACCAATGATTTTTTTAAGAAAGTGGGTGTCAGTTTAGTCATAAGGAGAGCCTTTGGGCCCATGTATTGTGGAGTGGGCTTCTATTTGGCCACTTTTAGGTACAACACACAGTCACTAGCCACTCAGACTGTACTGGGAACAAGTTACAGCCAAATGTCACCAAAGTGCTTCTCTCAGCCTGAAAAAGCTATTTTGACCAATGATTTTTTAAAGAAAATGAGTGTCAGTTTTGTCATAAGGAAGGCATTTAGGCCCATATATAGTGCATTGGGCTTCTATTTGGGCACTTTTAGCCACAACACACAGTCAGCAGCCACTTAGACTGTACTGGGAACAAGTTACAGTTAAACGTCACCAAAGTGCTTCTCTCAGCCTGAAAAGGCTATTTTGACCAATGCATTTTTTAAGAAAATGGGTGTCAGTTTAGTCATAAGGAAAAAGTTTGGGCCCATGTATTGTGGAGTGGGCTTCTATTTGGCCATTTTTAGGTACAACACACAGTCACTAGCCACTCAGACTGTACTGGGAACAAGTTACAGCCAAATGTCACCAAAGTGCTTCTCTCAGCCTGAAAAAGCTATTTTGACCAATGATTTTTTAAAGAAAATGAGTGTCAGTTTTGTCATAAGGAAGGCATTTAGGCCCATATATAGTGCATTGGGCTTCTATTTGGGCACTTTTAGCCACAACACACAGTCACCAGCCACTCAGAATGTACTGGGAACAAGTTACAGTTAAATGTCACCAAAGTGCTTCTCAGCCTGAAAAGGCTATTTTGACCAATGATTTTTTCAAGAAAATGAGTGTCAGTTTTGTCATAAGGAAGGCATTTGGGCCCATGTATAGTACATTGGCACTCTATTTGGGCACTTTTAGGTACAACACACAGTCACCAGCCAATCAGAATGTACTGGGAACAAGTTACAGCCAAATGTCACCAAAGTGCTTCTCTCAGCCTGAAAATGCTATTTAGACCCATGATACTTTTAAAAAAGTGGGTATCAGTTTAGTCATAAGGAAGTTCTTTGGGCTCATGTATTGTGGATTGGACTTCTATTTGGCCACTTTTAGCCAAGTCACACAGTCAGCAGCCACTTAGACTGTACTGGGAACAAGTTACAACCAAACGTCACCATAGTGCTTCTCTCAGCCTGAAAAGGCTATTTTGACCAATGATTTTTTAAAGAAAATGAGTGTCAGTTTTGTCATAAGGAAGGCATTTGGGCCCATGTATAGTGCATTGTCACTCTATTTGGGCACTTTTAGGTACAACACACAGTCAGCAGCCGCTTAGACTGTACTGGGAACAAGTTACAGTTAAACGTCACCAAAGTGCTTCTCTCAGCCTGAAAAGGCTATTTTGACCAATGATTTTTTTAAGAAAATGCTTGTCAGTTTTGTCATAAGGAAGGCATTTAGGCCCATATATAGTGCATTGTGATTCTATTTGGGCACTTTTAACCACAACAAACAGTCTGCAGCCACTCAGAATGTACTGGGAACAAGTTACAGTTAAACGTCACCAAAGTGCTTCTCTCAGCCTGAAAAGGCTATTTTGACCAATGCATTTTTTAAGAAAATGGGTGTCAGTTTTGTCATAAGGAAGGCATTTGGGCCCATGTGCAGTGCATTGGGATTCTATTTGCGCACTTTTAGCCACAACCCACAGTCACCAGCCACTCAGAATGTACTGGGAACAAGTTACAGTTAAATGTCACCAAAGTGCTTCTCTCAGCCTGAAAAGGCTATTTTGACCAATGATTTTTTTAAGAAAATGAGTGTCAGTTTTGTCATAAGGAAGGCATTTGGGCCCATATATAGTGCATTGGCACTCTATTTGGGCACTTTTAGGTACAACACACAGTCACCAGCCAATCAGAATGTACTGTGAACAAGTTACAGCCAAATGTCACCAAAGTGCTTCTCTCAGCCTGAAAATGCAATTTTGACCCATGATACTTTTAAAAAAGTGGGTATCAGTTTAGTCAAAAGAAAGTTCTTTGGGCTCATGTATTGTGGATTGGACTTCTATTTGGCCACTTTTAGCCAAGTCACACAGTCAGCAGCCACTTAGAATGTACTGGGAACAAGTTACAACCAAACGTCACCATAGTGCTTCTCTCAGCCTGAAAAGGCTATTTTGACCAATGATTTTTTTTAAGAAAATGAGTGTCAGTTTTGTCATAAGGAAGGCATTTGGGCCCATGCATAGTGCATTGGCACTCTATTTGGGCACTTTTAGGTACAACACACAGTCAGCAGCCACTTAGACTGTACTGGGAACAAGTTACAGTTAAACGTCACCAAAGTGCTTCTCTCAGCCTGAAAATGCTATTTAGACCCATGATACTTTTAAAAAAAGTGGGTATCAGTTTAGTCATAAGGAAGTTCTTTGGGCTCATGTATTGTGGATTGGACTTCTTTTTGGCCACTTTTAGCCAAGTCACACAGTCAGCAGCCACTTAGACTGTACTGGGAACAAGTTACAACCAAACGTCACCATAGTGCTTCTCTCAGCCTGAAAAGGCTATTTTGACCAATGATTTTTTTAAGAAAATGAGTGTCAGTTTTGTCATAAGGAAGGCATTTGGGCCCATGTATAGTGCATTGGCACTCTATTTGGGCACTTTTAGGTACAACACACACTCAGCAGCCGCTTAGACTGTACTGGGAACAAGTTACAGTTAAACGTCACCAAAGTGCTTCTCTCAGCCTGAAAAGGCTATTTTGACCAATGATTTTTTTAAGAAAATGAGTGTCAGTTTTGTCATAAGGAAGGCATTTAGGACCATATATAGTGCATTGGGATTCTATTTGGGCACTTTTAGCCACAACACACAGTCAGCAGCCACTCAGAGATGTACTGGGAACAAGTTACAGTTAAACGTCACCAAAGTGCTTCTCTCAGCCTGAAAAGGCTATTTTGACCAATGATTTTTTAAAGAAAATGAGTGTCAGTTTTGTCATAAGGAATGCATTTGGGCCCATGTATAGTGCATTGGCACTCTATTTGGGCACTTTTAGGTACAACACACAGTCAGCAGCCACTTAGACTGTACTGGGAACAAGTTACAGTTAAACGTCACCAAAGTGCTTCTCTCAGCCTGAAAAGGCTATTTTGACCAATGATTTTTTTAAGAAAATGAGTGTCATTTTTGTCATAAGGAAGGCATTTGGGCCCGATCATAGTGCATTGGGATTCTATTTGGGCACATTTAGGTACAACACACAGTCACCAGTCACTCAGAATGTACTGGGAACAAGTTACAGCCAAATGTCACCAAAGTGCTTCTCTCAGCCTGAAAATGCTATTTAGACCCATGATACTTTTAAAAAAAGTGGGTATCAGTTTAGTCATAAGGAAGTTCTTTGGGCTCATGTATTGTGGATTGGACTTCTATTTGGCCACTTTTAGCTAAGTCACACAGTCAGCAGCCACTTAGACTGTACTGGGAACAAGTTACAACCAAACGTCACCATAGTGCTTCTCTCAGCCTGAAAAGGCTATTTTGACCAATGATTTTTTTAAGAAAATGAGTGTCAGTTTTGTCATAAGGAAGGCATTTGGGCCCATGTATAGTGCATTGGCACTCTATTGGGGCACTTTTAGGTACAACACACACTCAGCAGCCGCTTAGACTGTACTGGGAACAAGTTACAGTTAAACGTCACCAAAGTGCTTCTCTCAGCCTGAAAAGGCTATTTTGACCAATGATTTTTTTAAGAAAATGAGTGTCAGTTTTGTCATAAGGAAGGCATTTAGGACCATATATAGTGCATTGGGATCCTATTTGGGCACTTTTAGCCACAACACACAGTCAGCAGCCACTCAGAGATGTACTGGGAACAAGTTACAGCCAAATGTCACCAAAGTGCTTCTCTCAGCCTGAAAATGCTATTTAGACCCATGATACTTTTAAAAAAGTGGGTATCAGTTTAGTCATAAGGAAGTTCTTTGGGCTCATGTATTGTGGATTGGACTTCTATTTCGCCACTTTTAGCCAAGTCACACAGTCAGCAGCCACTTAGACTGTACTGGGAACAAGTTACAACCAAACGTCACCATAGTGCTTCTCTCAGCCTGAAAAGGCTATTTTGACCAATGATTTTTTAAAGAAAATGAGTGTCAGTTTTGTCATAAGGAAGGCATTTGGGCCCATGTATAGTGCATTGGCACTCTATTTGGGCACTTTTAGGTACAACACACAGTCAGCAGCCGCTTAGACTGTACTGGGAACAAGTTACAGTTAAACGTCACCAAAGTGCTTCTCTCAGCCTGAAAAGGCTATTTTGACCAATGATTTTTTTAAGAAAATGCTTGTCAGTTTTGTCATAAGGAAGGCATTTAGGCCCATATATAGTGCATTGTGATTCTATTTGGGCACTTTTAACCACAACACACAGTCTGCAGCCACTCAGAATGTACTGGGAACAAGTTACAGTTAAACGTCACCAAAGTGCTTCTCTCAGCCTGAAAAGGCTATTTTGACGAATGCATTTTTTAAGAAAATGGGTGTCAGTTTTGTCATAAGGAAGGCATTTGGGCCCATGTGCAGTGCATTGGGATTCTATTTGCGCACTTTTAGCCACAACCCACAGTCACCAGCCACTCAGAATGTACTGGGAACAAGTTACAGTTAAATGTCACCAAAGTGCTTCTCTCAGCCTGAAAAGGCTATTTTGACCAATGATTTGTTTAAGAAAATGAGTGTCAGTTTTGTCATAAGGAAGGCATTTGGGCCCATAGTGCATTGGCACTCTATTTGGGCACTTTTAGGTACAACACACAGTCACCAGCCAATCAGAATGTACTGTGAACAAGTTACAGCCAAATGTCACCAAAGTGCTTCTCTCAGCCTGAAAATGCAATTTTGACCCATGATACTTTTAAAAAAGTGGGTATCAGTTTAGTCATAAGAAAGTTCTTTGGGCTCATGTATTGTGGATTGGACTTCTATTTGGCCACTTTTAGCCAAGTCACACAGTCAGCAGCCACTTAGAATGTACTGGGAACAAGTTACAACCAAACGTCACCATAGTGCTTCTCTCAGCCTGAAAAGGCTATTTTGACCAATGATTTTTTTTGAGAAAATGAGTGTCAGTTTTGTCATAAGGAAGGCATTTGGGCCCATGCATAGTGCATTGGCACTCTATTTGGGCACTTTTAGGTACAACACACAGTCAGCAGCCACTTAGACTGTACTGGGAACAAGTTACAGTTAAACGTCACCAAAGTGCTTCTCTCAGCCTGAAAAGGCTATTTTGACCAATGATTTTTTTTAAGAAAATGAGTGTCATTTTTGTCATAAGGAAGGCATTTGGGCCCGATCATAGTGCATTGGGATTCTATTTGGGCACATTTAGGTACAACACACAGTCACCAGTCACTCAGAATGTACTGGGAACAAGTTACAGCCAAATGTCACCAAAGTGCTTCTCTCAGCCTGAAAATGCTATTTAGACCCATGATACTTTTAAAAAAAGTGGGTATCAGTTTAGTCATAAGGAAGTTCTTTGGGCTCATGTATTGTGGATTGGACTTCTATTTGGCCACTTTTAGCTAAGTCACACAGTCAGCAGCCACTTAGACTGTACTGGGAACAAGTTACAACCAAACGTCACCATAGTGCTTCTCTCAGCCTGAAAAGGCTATTTTGACCAATGATTTTTTAAAGAAAATTAGTGTCAGTTTTGTCATAAGGAAGGCATTTGGGCCCATGTATAGTGCATTGGCACTCTATTTGGGCACTTTTAGGTACAACACACAGTCAGCATCCGCTTAGACTGTACCTGGAACAAGTTACAGTTAAACGTCACCAAAGTGCTTCTCTCAGCCTGAAAAGGCTATTTTGACCAATGATTTTTTTAAGAAAATGCTTGTCAGTTTTGTCATAAGGAAGGCATTTAGGCCCATATATAGTGCATTGGGATTCTATTTGGGCACTTTTAACCACAACACACAGTCAGCACTCAATCAGAATGTACTGGGAACAAGTTACAGTTAAACGTCACCAAAGTGCTTCTCTCAGCCTGAAAAGGCTATTTTGACCAATGATTTTTTTAAGAAAATGCTTGTCAGTTTTGTCATAAGGAAGGCATTTAGGCCCATATATAGTGCATTGTGATTCTATTTGGGCACTTTTAACCACAACACACAGTCTGCAGCCACTCAGAATGTACTGGGAACAAGTTACAGTTAAACGTCACCAAAGTGCTTCTCTCAGCCTGAAAAGGTTATTTTGACCAATGCATTTTTTAAGAAAATGGGTGTCAGTTTTGTCATAAGGAAGGCATTTGGGCCCATGTGCAGTGCATTGGGATTCTATTTGCGCACTTTTAGCCACAAACCACAGTCACCAGCCACTCAGAATGTACTGGGAACAAGTTACAGTTAAATGTCACCAAAGTGCTTCTCTCAGCCTGAAAAGGCTATTTTGACCAATGATTTTTTTAAGAAAATGAGTGTCAGTTTTGTCATAAGGAAGGCATTTGGGCCCATATATAGTGCATTGGCACTCTATTTGGGCACTTTTAGGTACAACACACAGTCACCAGCCAATCAGAATGTACTGTGAACAAGTTACAGCCAAATGTCACCAAAGTGCTTCTCTCAGCCTGAAAATGCAATTTTGACCCATGATACTTTTAAAAAAGTGGGTATCAGTTTAATCATAAGAAAGTTCTTTGGGCTCATGTATTGTGGATTGGACTTCTATTTGGCCACTTTTAGCCAAGTCACACAGTCAGCAGCCACTTAGAATGTACTGGGAACAAGTTACAACCAAACGTCACCATAGTGCTTCTCTCAGCCTGAAAAGGCTATTTTGACCAATGATTTTTTTTAAGAAAATGAGTGTCAGTTTTGTCATAAGGAAGGCATTTGGGCCCATGCATAGTGCATTGGCACTCTATTTGGGCACTTTTAGGTACAACACACAGTCAGCAGCCACTTAGACTGTACTGGGAACAAGTTACAGTTAAACGTCACCAAAGTGCTTCTCTCAGCCTGAAAAGGCTATTTTGACCAATGATTTTTTTCAAGAAAATGAGTGTCATTTTTGTCATAAGGAAGGCATTTGGGCCCGATCATAGTGCATTGGGATTCTATTTGGGCACATTTAGGTACAACACACAGTCACCAGTCACTCAGAATGTACTGGGAACAAGTTACAGCCAAATGTCACCAAAGTGCTTCTCTCAGCCTGAAAATGCTATTTAGACCCATGATACTTTTAAAAAAAGTGGGTATCAGTTTAGTCATAAGGAAGTTCTTTGGGCTCATGTATTGTGGATTGGACTTCTATTTGGCCACTTTTAGCCAAGTCACACAGTCAGCAGCCACTTAGACTGTACTGGGAACAAGTTACAACCAAACGTCACCATAGTGCTTCTCTCAGCCTGAAAAGGCTATTTTGACCAATGATTTTTTTAAGAAAATGAGTGTCAGTTTTGTCATAAGGAAGGCATTTGGGCCCATGTATAGTGCATTGGCACTCTATTTGGGCACTTTTAGGTACAACACACAGTCACCAGCCAATCAGAATGTACTGTGAACAAGTTACAGCCAAATGTCACCAAAGTGCTTCTCTCAGCCTGAAAATGCAATTTTGACCCATGATACTTTTAAAAAAGTGGGTATCAGTTTAATCATAAGAAAGTTCTTTGGGCTCATGTATTGTGGATTGGACTTCTATTTGGCCACTTTTAGCCAAGTCACACAGTCAGCAGCCACTTAGACTGTACTGGGAACAAGTTACAACCAAACGTCACCATAGTGCTTCTCTCAGCCTGAAAAGGCTATTTTGACCAATGATTTTTTTAAGAAAATGAGTGTCAGTTTTGTCATAAGGAAGGCATTTGGGCCCATGTATAGTGCATTGGCACTCTATTTGGGCACTTTTAGGTACAACACACACTCAGCAGCCGCTTAGACTGTACTGGGAACAAGTTACAGTTAAACGTCACCAAAGTGCTTCTCTCAGCCTGAAAAGGCTATTTTGACCAATGATTTTTTAAAGAAAATGAGTGTCAGTTTTGTCATAAGGAAGGCATTTAGGACCATATATAGTGCATTGGGATCCTATTTGGGCACTTTTAGCCACAACACACAGTCAGCAGCCACTCAGAGATGTACTGGGAACAAGTTACAGTTAAACGTCACCAAAGTGCTTCTCTCAGCCTGAAAAGGCTATTTTGACCAATGATTTTTTTAAGAAAATGAGTGTCAGTTTTGTCATAAGGAAGGCATTTGGGCCCATGTATAGTGCATTGGGACTCTATTTGGGCACTTTTAGGTACAACACACAGTCACCAGCCAATCAGAATGTACTGGGAACAAGTTACAGTTAAACGTCACCAAAGTGCTTCTCTCAGCCTGAAAAGGCTATTTTGACCAATGCATTTTTTAAGAAAATGGGTGTCAGTTTTGTCATAAGGAAGGCATTTGGGCCCATGTGCAGTGCATTGGGATTCTATTTGCGCACTTTTAGCCACAACACACAGTCACCAGCCACTCAGAATGTACTGGGAACAAGTTACAGTTAAATGTCACCAAAGTGCTTCTCTCAGCCTGAAAAGGCTATTTTGACCAATGATTTTTTTCAAGAAAATGAGTGTCAGTTTTGTCATAAGGAAGGCATTTGGGCCCATGTATGGTGCATTGGCACTCTATTTGGGCACATTTAGGTACAACACACAGTCACCAGCCAATCAGAATGTACTGGGAACAAGTTACAGCCAAATGTCACCAAAGTGCTTCTCTCAGCCTGAAAATGCTATTTAGACCCATGATACTTTTAAAAAAGTGGGTATCAGTTTAGTCATAAGGAAGTTCTTTGGGCTCATGTATTGTGGATTGGACTTCTATTTGGCCACTTTTAGCCAAGTCACACAGTCAGCAGCCACTTAGACTGTACTGGGAACAAGTTACAACCAAACGTCACCATAGTGCTTCTCTCAGCCTGAAAAGGCTATTTTGACCAATGATTTTTTTAAGAAAATGAGTGTCAGTTTTGTCATAAGGAAGGCATTTGGGCCCATGTATAGTGCATTGGCACTCTATTTGGGCACTTTTAGGTACAACACACACTCAGCAGCCGCTTAGACTGTACTGGGAACAAGTTACAGTTAAACGTCACCAAAGTGCTTCTCTCAGCCTGAAAAGGCTATTTTGACCAATGATTTTTTAAAGAAAATGAGTGTCAGTTTTGTCATAAGGAAGGCATTTAGGACCATATATAGTGCATTGGGATCCTATTTGGGCACTTTTAGCCACAACACACAGTCAGCAGCCACTCAGAGATGTACTGGGAACAAGTTACAGTTAAACGTCACCAAAGTGCTTCTCTCAGCCTGAAAAGGCTATTTTGACCAATGATTTTTTTAAGAAAATGAGTGTCAGTTTTGTCATAAGGAAGGCATTTGGGCCCATGTATAGTGCATTGGGACTCTATTTGGGCACTTTTAGGTACAACACACAGTCACCAGCCAATCAGAATGTACTGGGAACAAGTTACAGTTAAACGTCACCAAAGTGCTTCTCTCAGCCTGAAAAGGCTATTTTGACCAATGCATTTTTTAAGAAAATGGGTGTCAGTTTTGTCATAAGGAAGGCATTTGGGCCCATGTATAGTGCATTGGCACTCTATTTGGGCACTTTTAGGTACAACACACAGTCAGCATCCGCTTAGACTGTACTGGGAACAAGTTACAGTTAAACGTCACCAAAGTGCTTCTCTCAGCCTGAAAAGGCTATTTTGACCAATGATTTTTTTAAGAAAATGCTTGTCAGTTTTGTCATAAGGAAGGCATTTAGGCCCATATATAGTGCATTGGGATTCTATTTGGGCACTTTTAACCACAACACACAGTCAGCACTCAATCAGAATGTACTGGGAACAAGTTACAGTTAAACGTCACCAAAGTGCTTCTCTCAGCCTGAAAAGGCTATTTTGACCAATGATTTTTTTAAGAAAGTGGGTGTCAGTTTAGTCATAAGGAAGGCCTTTGGGCTCATGTATTGTGGATTGGGCTTCTATTTGGCCACTTTTAGTCAATTCACACAGTCAGCAGCCACTTAGACTGTACTGGGAACAAGTTACAGTTAAACGTCACCAAAGTGCTTCTCTCAGCCTGAAAAGGCTATTTTGACCAATGCATTTTTTAAGAAAATGGGTGTCAGTTTTGTCATAAGGAAGGCATTTGGGCCTATGTGCAGTGCATTGGGATTCTATTTGCGCACTTTTAGCCAAAACCCACAGTCACCAGCCACTCAGAATGTACTGGGAACAAGTTACAGTTAAACGTCACCAAAGTGCTTCTCTCAGCCTGAAAAGGCTATTTTGACCAATGATTTTTTTAAGAAAATGAGTGTCAGTTTAGTCATAAGGAAGGCATTTGGGCCCATGTATAGTGCATTCTGACTCTATTTGGGCACTTTTAGGTACAACACACAGTCACCAGCCAATCAGAATGTACTGGGAACAAGTTACAGTTAAACGTCACCAAAGTGCTTCTCTCAGCTTGAAAAGGCTATTTTGACCAATGATTTTTTTCAAGAAAATGAGTGTCAGTTTTGTCATAAGGAAGGCATTTGGGCCCATGTATGGTGCATTGGCACTCTATTTGGGCACATTTAGGTACAACACACAGTCACCAGCCAATCAGAATGTACTGGGAACAAGTTAAAGCCAAATGTCACCAAAGTGCTTCTCTCAGCCTGAAAATGCTATTTAGACCCATGATACTTTTAAAAAAGTGGGTATCAGTTTAGTCATAAGGAAGTTCTTTGGGCTCATGTATTGTGGATTGGACTTCTATTTGGCCACTTTTAGCCAAGTCACACAGTCAGCAGCCACTTAGACTGTACTGGGAACAAGTTACAACCAAACGTCACCATAGTGCTTCTGTCAGCCTGAAAAGGCTATTTTGACCAATGATTTTTTTCAAGAAAATGAGTGTCAGTTTTGTCATAAGGAAGGCATTTGGGCCCATGTATGGTGCATTGGCACTCTATTTGGGCACATTTAGGTACAACACACAGTCACCAGCCAATCAGAATGTACTGGGAACAAGTTACAGCCAAATGTCACCAAAGTGCTTCTCTCAGCCTGAAAATGCTATTTAGACCCATGATACTTTTAAAAAAGTGGGTATCAGTTTAGTCATAAGGAAGTTCTTTGGGCTCATGTATTGTGGATTGGACTTCTATTTGGCCACTTTTAGCCAAGTCACACAGTCAGCAGCCACTTAGACTGTACTGGGAACAAGTTACAACCAAACGTCACCATAGTGCTTCTCTCAGCCTGAAAAGGCTATTTTGACCAATGATTTTTTTAAGAAAATGAGTGTCAGTTTTGTCATAAGGAAGGCATTTGGGCCCATGTATAGTGCATTGGCACTCTATTTGGGCACTTTTAGGTACAACACACACTCAGCAGCCGCTTAGACTGTACTGGGAACAAGTTACAGTTAAACGTCACCAAAGTGCTTCTCTCAGCCTGAAAAGGCTATTTTGACCAATGATTTTTTTAAGAAAATGAGTGTCAGTTTTGTCATAAGGAAGGCATTTGGGCCCATGTATAGTGCATTGGGACTCTATTTGGGCACTTTTAGGTACAACACACAGTCACCAGCCAATCAGAATGTACTGGGAACAAGTTACAATTAAACGTCACCAAAGTGCTTCTCTCAGCCTGAAAAGGCTATTTTGACCAATGCATTTTTTAAGAAAATGGGTGTCAGTTTTGTCATAAGGAAGGCATTTGGGCCCATGTGCAGTGCATTGGGATTCTATTTGCGCACTTTTAGCCACAACACACAGTCACCAGCCACTCAGAATGTACTGGGAACAAGTTACAGTTAAATGTCACCAAAGTGCTTCTCTCAGCCTGAAAAGGCTATTTTGACCAATGATTTTTTTCAAGAAAATGAGTGTCAGTTTTGTCATAAGGAAGGCATTTGGGCCCATGTATGGTGCATTGGCACTCTATTTGGGCACATTTAGGTACAACACACAGTCACCAGCCAATCAGAATGTACTGGGAACAAGTTACAGCCAAATGTCACCAAAGTGCTTCTCTCAGCCTGAAAATGCTATTTAGACCCATGATACTTTTAAAAAAGTGGGTATCAGTTTAGTCATAAGGAAGTTCTTTGGGCTCATGTATTGTGGATTGGACTTCTATTTGGCCACTTTTAGCCAAGTCACACAGTCAGCAGCCACTTAGACTGTACTGGGAACAAGTTACAACCAAACGTCACCATAGTGCTTCTCTCAGCCTGAAAAGGCTATTTTGACCAATGATTTTTTAAAGAAAATTAGTGTCAGTTTTGTCATAAGGAAGGCATTTGGGCCCATGTATAGTGCATTGGCACTCTATTTGGGCACTTTTAGGTACAACACACAGTCAGCATCCGCTTAGACTGTACTGGGAACAAGTTACAGTTAAACGTCACCAAAGTGCTTCTCTCAGCCTGAAAAGGCTATTTTGACCAATGATTTTTTTAAGAAAATGCTTGTCAGTTTTGTCATAAGGAAGGCATTTAGGCCCATATATAGTGCATTGGGATTCTATTTGGGCACTTTTAACCACAACACACAGTCAGCACTCAATCAGAATGTACTGGGAACAAGTTACAGTTAAACGTCACCAAAGTGCTTCTCTCAGCCTGAAAAGGCTATTTTGACCAATGATTTTTTTAAGAAAGTGGGTGTCAGTTTAGTCATAAGGAAGGCCTTTGGGCTCATGTATTGTGGATTGGGCTTCTATTTGGCCACTTTTAGTCAATTCACACAGTCAGCAGCCACTTAGACTGTACTGGGAACAAGTTACAGTTAAACGTCACCAAAGTGCTTCTCTCAGCCTGAAAAGGCTATTTTGACCAATGCATTTTTTAAGAAAATGGGTGTCAGTTTTGTCATAAGGAAGGCATTTGGGCCTATGTGCAGTGCATTGGGATTCTATTTGCGCACTTTTAGCCAAAACCCACAGTCACCAACCACTCAGAATGTACTGGGAACAAGTTACAGTTAAACGTCACCAAAGTGCTTCTCTCAGCCTGAAAAGGCTATTTTGACCAATGATTTTTTTAAGAAAATGAGTGTCAGTTTAGTCATAAGGAAGGCATTTGGGCCCATGTATAGTGCATTGGGACTCTATTTGGGCACTTTTAGGTACAACACACAGTCACCAGCCAATCAGAATGTACTGGGAACAAGTTACAGTTAAACGTCACCAAAGTGCTTCTCTCAGCTTGAAAAGGCTATTTTGACCAATGATTTTTTTTCAAGAAAATGAGTGTCAGTTTTGTCATAAGGAAGGCATTTGGGCCCATGTATGGTGCATTGGCACTCTATTTGGGCACATTTAGGTACAACACACAGTCACCAGCCAATCAGAATGTACTGGGAACAAGTTACAGCCAAATGTCACCAAAGTGCTTCTCTCAGCCTGAAAATGCTATTTAGACCCATGATACTTTTAAAAAAGTGGGTATCAGTTTAGTCATAAGGAAGTTCTTTGGGCTCATGTATTGTGGATTGGACTTCTATTTGGCCACTTTTAGCCAAGTCACACAGTCAGCAGCCACTTAGACTGTACTGGGAACAAGTTACAACCAAACGTCACCATAGTGCTTCTCTCAGCCTGAAAAGGCTATTTTGACCAATGATTTTTTTAAGAAAATGAGTGTCAGTTTTGTCATAAGGAAGGCATTTGGGCCCATGTATAGTGCATTGGCACTCTATTTGGGCACTTTTAGGTACAACACACACTCAGCAGCCGCTTAGACTGTACTGGGAACAAGTTACAGTTAAACGTCACCAAAGTGCTTCTCTCAGCCTGAAAAGGCTATTTTGACCAATGATTTTTTTAAGAAAATGAGTGTCAGTTTTGTCATAAGGAAGGCATTTAGGACCATATATAGTGCATTGGGATCCTATTTGGGCACTTTTAGCCACAACACACAGTCAGCAGCCACTCAGAGATGTACTGGGAACAAGTTACAGTTAAACGTCACCAAAGTGCTTCTCTCAGCCTGAAAAGGCTATTTTGACCAATGATTTTTTTAAGAAAATGAGTGTCAGTTTTGTCATAAGGAAGGCATTTGGGCCCATGTATAGTGCATTGGGACTCTATTTGGGCACTTTTAGGTACAACACACAGTCACCAGCCAATCAGAATGTACTGGGAACAAGTTACAATTAAACGTCACCAAAGTGCTTCTCTCAGCCTGAAAAGGCTATTTTGACCAATGCATTTTTTAAGAAAATGGGTGTCAGTTTTGTCATAAGGAAGGCATTTGGGCCCATGTGCAGTGCATTGGGATTCTATTTGCGCACTTTTAGCCACAACACACAGTCACCAGCCACTCAGAATGTACTGGGAACAAGTTACAGTTAAATGTCACCAAAGTGCTTCTCTCAGCCTGAAAAGGCTATTTTGACCAATGATTTTTTTCAAGAAAATGAGTGTCAGTTTTGTCATAAGGAAGGCATTTGGGCCCATGTATGGTGCATTGGCACTCTATTTGGGCACATTTAGGTACAACACACAGTCACCAGCCAATCAGAATGTACTGGGAACAAGTTACAGCCAAATGTCACCAAAGTGCTTCTCTCAGCCTGAAAATGCTATTTAGACCCATGATACTTTTAAAAAAGTGGGTATCAGTTTAGTCATAAGGAAGTTCTTTGGGCTCATGTATTGTGGATTGGACTTCTATTTGGCCACTTTTAGCCAAGTCACACAGTCAGCAGCCACTTAGACTGTACTGGGAACAAGTTACAACCAAACGTCACCATAGTGCTTCTCTCAGCCTGAAAAGGCTATTTTGACCAATGATTTTTTAAAGAAAATTAGTGTCAGTTTTGTCATAAGGAAGGCATTTGGGCCCATGTATAGTGCATTGGCACTCTATTTGGGCACTTTTAGGTACAACACACAGTCAGCATCCGCTTAGACTGTACTGGGAACAAGTTACAGTTAAACGTCACCAAAGTGCTTCTCTCAGCCTGAAAAGGCTATTTTGACCAATGATTTTTTTAAGAAAATGCTTGTCAGTTTTGTCATAAGGAAGGCATTTAGGCCCATATATAGTGCATTGGGATTCTATTTGGGCACTTTTAACCACAACACACAGTCAGCACTCAATCAGAATGTACTGGGAACAAGTTACAGTTAAACGTCACCAAAGTGCTTCTCTCAGCCTGAAAAGGCTATTTTGACCAATGATTTTTTTAAGAAAGTGGGTGTCAGTTTAGTCATAAGGAAGGCCTTTGGGCTCATGTATTGTGGATTGGGCTTCTATTTGGCCACTTTTAGTCAATTCACACAGTCAGCAGCCACTTAGACTGTACTGGGAACAAGTTACAGTTAAACGTCACCAAAGTGCTTCTCTCAGCCTGAAAAGGCTATTTTGACCAATGCATTTTTTAAGAAAATGGGTGTCAGTTTTGTCATAAGGAAGGCATTTGGGCCTATGTGCAGTGCATTGGGATTCTATTTGCGCACTTTTAGCCAAAACCCACAGTCACCAACCACTCAGAATGTACTGGGAACAAGTTACAGTTAAACGTCACCAAAGTGCTTCTCTCAGCCTGAAAAGGCTATTTTGACCAATGATTTTTTTAAGAAAATGAGTGTCAGTTTAGTCATAAGGAAGGCATTTGGGCCCATGTATAGTGCATTGGGACTCTATTTGGGCACTTTTAGGTACAACACACAGTCACCAGCCAATCAGAATGTACTGGGAACAAGTTACAGTTAAACGTCACCAAAGTGCTTCTCTCAGCTTGAAAAGGCTATTTTGACCAATGATTTTTTTTCAAGAAAATGAGTGTCAGTTTTGTCATAAGGAAGGCATTTGGGCCCATGTATGGTGCATTGGCACTCTATTTGGGCACATTTAGGTACAACACACAGTCACCAGCCAATCAGAATGTACTGGGAACAAGTTACAGCCAAATGTCACCAAAGTGCTTCTCTCAGCCTGAAAATGCTATTTAGACCCATGATACTTTTAAAAAAGTGGGTATCAGTTTAGTCATAAGGAAGTTCTTTGGGCTCATGTATTGTGGATTGGACTTCTATTTGGCCACTTTTAGCCAAGTCACACAGTCAGCAGCCACTTAGACTGTACTGGGAACAAGTTACAACCAAACGTCACCATAGTGCTTCTCTCAGCCTGAAAAGGCTATTTTGACCAATGATTTTTTTAAGAAAATGAGTGTCAGTTTTGTCATAAGGAAGGCATTTGGGCCCATGTATAGTGCATTGGCACTCTATTTGGGCACTTTTAGGTACAACACACACTCAGCAGCCGCTTAGACTGTACTGGGAACAAGTTACAGTTAAACGTCACCAAAGTGCTTCTCTCAGCCTGAAAAGGCTATTTTGACCAATGATTTTTTTAAGAAAATGAGTGTCAGTTTTGTCATAAGGAAGGCATTTAGGACCATATATAGTGCATTGGGATCCTATTTGGGCACTTTTAGCCACAACACACAGTCAGCAGCCACTCAGAGATGTACTGGGAACAAGTTACAGTTAAACGTCACCAAAGTGCTTCTCTCAGCCTGAAAAGGCTATTTTGACCAATGATTTTTTTAAGAAAATGAGTGTCAGTTTTGTCATAAGGAAGGCATTTGGGCCCATGTATAGTGCATTGGGACTCTATTTGGGCACTTTTAGGTACAACACACAGTCACCAGCCAATCAGAATGTACTGGGAACAAGTTACAGTTAAACGTCACCAAAGTGCTTCTCTCAGCCTGAAAAGGCTATTTTGACCAATGCATTTTTTAAGAAAATGGGTGTCAGTTTTGTCATAAGGAAGGCATTTGGGCCCATGTGCAGTGCATTGGGATTCTATTTGCGCACTTTTAGCCACAACACACAGTCACCAGCCACTCAGAATGTACTGGGAACAAGTTACAGTTAAATGTCACCAAAGTGCTTCTCTCAGCCTGAAAAGGCTATTTTGACCAATGATTTTTTTCAAGAAAATGAGTGTCAGTTTTGTCATAAGGAAGGCATTTGGGCCCATGTATGGTGCATTGGCACTCTATTTGGGCACATTTAGGTACAACACACAGTCACCAGCCAATCAGAATGTACTGGGAACAAGTTACAGCCAAATGTCACCAAAGTGCTTCTCTCAGCCTGAAAATGCTATTTAGACCCATGATACTTTTAAAAAAGTGGGTATCAGTTTAGTCATAAGGAAGTTCTTTGGGCTCATGTATTGTGGATTGGACTTCTATTTGGCCACTTTTAGCCAAGTCACACAGTCAGCAGCCACTTAGACTGTACTGGGAACAAGTTACAACCAAACGTCACCATAGTGCTTCTCTCAGCCTGAAAAGGCTATTTTGACCAATGATTTTTTAAAGAAAATTAGTGTCAGTTTTGTCATAAGGAAGGCATTTGGGCCCATGTATAGTGCATTGGCACTCTATTTGGGCACTTTTAGGTACAACACACAGTCAGCATCCGCTTAGACTGTACTGGGAACAAGTTACAGTTAAACGTCACCAAAGTGCTTCTCTCAGCCTGAAAAGGCTATTTTGACCAATGATTTTTTTAAGAAAATGCTTGTCAGTTTTGTCATAAGGAAGGCATTTAGGCCCATATATAGTGCATTGGGATTCTATTTGGGCACTTTTAACCACAACACACAGTCAGCACTCAATCAGAATGTACTGGGAACAAGTTACAGTTAAACGTCACCAAAGTGCTTCTCTCAGCCTGAAAAGGCTATTTTGATTAATGATTTTTTTAAGAAAGTGGGTGTCAGTTTAGTCATAAGGAAGGCCTTTGGGCTCATGTATTGTGGATTGGGCTTCTATTTGGCCACTTTTAGTCAATTCACACAGTCAGCAGCCACTTAGACTGTACTGGGAACAAGTTACAGTTAAACGTCACCAAAGTGCTTCTCTCAGCCTGAAAAGGCTATTTTGACCAATGCATTTTTTAAGAAAATGGGTGTCAGTTTTGTCATAAGGAAGGCATTTGGGCCTATGTGCAGTGCATTGGGATTCTATTTGCGCACTTTTAGCCAAAACCCACAGTCACCAGCCACTCAGAATGTACTGGGAACAAGTTACAGTTAAACGTCACCAAAGTGCTTCTCTCAGCCTGAAAAGGCTATTTTGACCAATGATTTTTTTAAGAAAATGAGTGTCAGTTTAGTCATAAGGAAGGCATTTGGGCCCATGTATAGTGCATTGGGACTCTATTTGGGCACTTTTAGGTACAACACACAGTCACCAGCCAATCAGAATGTACTGGGAACAAGTTACAGTTAAACGTCACCAAAGTGCTTCTCTCAGCTTGAAAAGGCTATTTTGACCAATGATTTTTTTTTAAAGAAAATGGGTGTCATTTTTGTCATGAGGAAGGCATTTGGGCCCGATCATAGTGCATTGGGATTCTATTTGGGCACTTTTAGGTACAACACACAGTCACCAGTCACTCAGAATGTACTGGGAACAAGTTACAGCCAAATGTCACCAAAGTGCTTCTCTCAGCCTGAAAATGCTATTTAGACCCATGATACTTTTAAGAAAGTGGGTGGCAGTTTAGTCATAAGGAAGGCCTTTGGGCTCATGTATTGTGGATTGGGCTTCTATTTGGCCACTTTTAGTCAAGTCACACAGTCAGCAGCCACTTAGACTGTACTGGGAACAAGTTACAACCAAACGTCACCATAGTGCTTCTCTCAGCCTGAAAAGGCTATTTTGACCAATGATTTTTAAAGAAAATGAGTGTCAGTTTTGTCATAAGGAAGGCATTTGGGCCCATGTATAGTGCATTGGCACTCTATTTGGGCACTTTTAGGTACAACACACAGTCAGCAGCCGCTTAGACTGTACTGGGAACAAGTTACAGTTAAACGTCACCAAAGTGCTTCTCTCAGCCTGAAAAGGCTATTTTGACCAATGATTTTTTAAAGAAAATGAGTGTCAGTTTTTTCATAAGGAAGGCATTTAGGCCCATATATAGTGCATTGGGCTTCTATTTGGGCACTTTTAGCCACAACACACAGTCAGCAGCCACTCAGAATGTACTGGGCAGTGGGAACAAGTTACAGTTAAACGTCACCCAAGTGCTTCTCTCAGCCTGAAAAGGCTATTTTGACCAATGATTTTTTTTAAAGAAAATGGGTGTTATTTTTGTCATAAGGAAGTTATTTGGGCCCAAGTATAGTGCATTGGGATTCTATTTGGGAACTTTTAGGTACAACACACAGTCACCAGTCACTCAGAATGTACTGGGAACAAGTTACAGTTAAACGTCACCAAAGTGCTTCTCTCAGCCTGAAAATGCTATTTAGACCCATGATACTTTTAAGAAAGTGGGTGTCAGTTTAGTCATAAGGAAGGCCTTTCTGCTCATGTATTGTGGATTGGGCTTCTATTTGGCCACTTTTAGTCAATTCACACAGTCAGCAGCCACTTAGACTGTACTGGGAACAAGTTACAGTTAAACGTCACCAAAGTGCTTCTCTCAGCCTGAAAAGGCTATTTTGACCAATGCAGTTTTTTAAGAAAATGGGTGTCAGTTTTGTCATAAGGAAGGCATTTGGGCCCATGTGCAGTGCATTGGGATTCTATTTGCGCACTTTTAGCCACAATACACAGTCACCAGCCACTCAGAATGTACTGGGAACAAGTTACACTTAAATGTCACCAAAGTGCTTCTCTCAGCCTGAAAAGGCTATTTTGACCAATGATTTTTTAAAGAAAATGAGTGTCAGTTTTGTCATAAGGAAGGCATTTGGGCCCATATATAGTGCATTGGCACTCTATTTGGGCACTTTTAGGTACAACACACAGTCACCAGCCAATCAGAATGTACTGTGAACAAGTTACAGCCAAATGTCACCAAAGTGCTTCTCTCAGCCTGAAAATGCAATTTTGACCCATGATACTTTTAAAAAAGTGGGTATCAGTTTAGTCATAAGAAAGTTCTTTGGGCTCATGTATTGTGGATTGGACTTCTATTTGGCCACTTTTAGCCAAGTCACACAGTCAGCAGCCACTTAGACTGTACTGGGAACAAGTTACAACCAAACGTCACCATAGTGCTTCTCTCAGCCTGAAAAGGCTATTTTGACCAATGATTTTTTTAAGAAAATGAGTGTCAGTTTTGTCATAAGGAAGGCATTTGGGCCCATGTATAGTGCATTGGCACTCTATTTGGGCACTTTTAGGTACAACACACACTCAGCAGCCGCTTAGACTGTACTGAGAACAAGTTACAGTTAAACGTCACCAAAGTGCTTCTCTCAGCCTGAAAAGGTTATTTTGACCAATGATTTTTTAAAGAAAATGAGTGTCAGTTTTGTCATAAGGAAGGCATTTAGGACCATATATAGTGCATTGGGATTCTATTTGGGCACTTTTAGGTACAACACACAGTCACCAGTCACTCAGAATGTACTGGGAACAAGTTACAGCCAAATGTCACCAAAGTGCTTCTCTCAGCCTGAAAATGCTATTTAGACCCATGATACTTTTAAGAAAGTGGGTGGCAGTTTAGTCATAAGGAAGGCCTTTGGGCCCATGTATTGTGGAGTGGGCTTCTATTTGGCCACTTTTAGGTACAACACACAGTCACTAGCCACTCAGACTGTACTGGGAACAAGTTACAGCCAAATGTCACCAAAGTGCTTCTCTCAGCCTGAAAAAGCTATTTTGACCAATGATTTTTTAAAGAAAATGAGTGTCAGTTTTGTCATAAGGAAGGCATTTAGGCCCATATATAGTGCATTGGGCTTCTATTTGGGCACTTTTAGCCACAACACACAGTCAGCAGCCACTCAGAATGTACTGGGAACAAGTTACAGTTAAACGTCACCCAAGTGCTTCTCTCAGCCTGAAAAGGCTATTTTGACCAATGATTTTTCTAAAAGAAAATGGGTGTTATTTTTGTCATAAGGAAGTTATTTGGGCCCAAGTATAGTGCATTGGGATTCTATTTGGGAACTTTTAGGTACAACACACAGTCACCAGTCACTCAGAATGTACTGGGAACAAGTTACAGTTAAACGTCACCAAAGTGCTTCTCTCAGCCTGAAAATGCTATTTAGACCCATGATACTTTTAAGAAAGTGGGTGTCAGTTTAGTCATAAGGAAGGCCTTTCTGCTCATGTATTGTGGATTGGGCTTCTATTTGGCCACTTTTAGTCAATTCACACAGTCAGCAGCCACTTAGACTGTACTGGGAACAAGTTACAGTTAAACGTCACCAAAGTGCTTCTCTCAGCCTGAAAAGGCTATTTTGACCAATGCATTTTTTAAGAAAATGGGTGTCAGTTTTGTCATAAGGAAGGCATTTGGGCCCATGTGCAGTGCATTGGGATTCTATTTGGCCACTTTTAGCCAAGTCAGACAGTCAGCAGCCACTTAGAATGTACTGGGAACAAGTTACAACCAAACGTCACCATAGTGCTTCTCTCAGCCTGAAAAGGCTATTTTGACCAATGATTTTTTTAAGAAAATGAGTGTCAGTTTTGTCATAAGGAAGGCATTTGGGCTCATGCATAGTGCATTGGCACTCTATTTGGGCACTTTTAGGTACAACACACAGTCACCAGTCACTCAGAATGTACTGGGAACAAGTTACAGCCAAATGTCACCAAAGTGCTTCTCTCAGCCTGAAAATGCTATTTAGACCCATGATACTTTTAAAAAAAAGTGGGTATCAGTTTAGTCATAAGGAAGTTCTTTGGGCTCATGTATTGTGGATTGGACTTCTATTTGGCCACTTTTAGCCAAGTCACACAGTCAGCAGCCACTTAGACTGTACTGGGAACAAGTTACAACCAAACGTCACCATAGTGCTTCTCTCAGCCTGAAAAGGCTATTTTGACCAATGATTTTTTTAAGAAAATGAGTGTCAGTTTTGTCATAAGGAAGGCATTTGGGCCCATGTATAGTGCATTGGCACTCTATTTGGGCACTTTTAGGTACAACACACACTCAGCAGCCGCTTAGACTGTACTGAGAACAAGTTACAGTTAAACGTCACCAAAGTGCTTCTCTCAGCCTGAAAAGGCTATTTTGACCAATGATTTTTTTAAGAAAATGAGTGTCAGTTTTGTCATAAGGAAGGCATTTGGGCCCATGTATAGTGCATTGGGACTCTATTTGGGCACTTTTAGGTACAACACACAGTCACCAGCCAATCAGAATGTACTGGGAACAAGTTAAAGTTAAACGTCACCAAAGTGCTTCTCTCAGCCTGAAAAGGCTATTTTGACCAATGCATTTTTTAAGAAAATGGGTGTCAGTTTTGTCATAAGGAAGGCATTTGGGCCCATGTGCAGTGCATTGGGATTCTATTTGCGCACTTTTAGCCAAAACACACAGTCACCAGCCACTCAGAATGTACTGGGAACAAGTTACAGTTAAATGTCACCAAAGTGCTTCTCTCAGCCTGAAAAGGCTATTTTGACCAATGATTTTTTTCAAGAAAATGAGTGTCAGTTTTGTCATAAGGAAGGCATTTGGGCCCATGTATGGTGCATTGGCACTCTATTTGGGCACTTTTAGGTACAACACACAGTCACCAGCCAATCAGAATGTACTGGGAACAAGTTACAGCCAAATGTCACCAAAGTGCTTCTCTCAGCCTGAAAATGCTATTTAGACCCATGATACTTTTAAAAAAGTGGGTATCAGTTTAGTCATAAGGAAGTTCTTTGGGCTCATGTATTGTGGATTGGACTTCTATTTGGCCACTTTTAGCCAAGTCACACAGTCAGCAGCCACTTAGACTGTACTGGGAACAAGTTACAACCAAACGTCACCATAGTGCTTCTCTCAGCCTGAAAAGGCTATTTTGACCAATGATTTTTTAAAGAAAATTAGTGTCAGTTTTGTCATAAGGAAGGCATTTGGGCCCATGTATAGTGCATTGGCACTCTATTTGGGCACTTTTAGGTACAACACACAGTCAGCATCCGCTTAGACTGTACTGGGAACAAGTTACAGTTAAACGTCACCAAAGTGCTTCTCTCAGCCTGAAAAGGCTATTTTGACCAATGATTTTTTTAAGAAAATGCTTGTCAGTTTTGTCATAAGGAAGGCATTTAGGCCCATATATAGTGCATTGGGATTCTATTTGGGCACTTTTAACCACAACACACAGTCAGCACTCAATCAGAATGTACTGGGAACAAGTTACAGCCAAATGTCACCAAAGTGCTTCTCTCAGCCTGAAAAAGCTATTTTGACCAATGGTTTTTTAAAGAAAATGGGTGTCAGTTTTGTCATAAGGAAGGCATTTAGGCCCATATATAGTGCATTGGGCTTCTATTTGGGCACTTTTAGCCACAACACACAGTCAGCAGCCACTCAGAATGTACTGGGAACAAGTTACAGTTAAACGTCACCCAAGTGCTTCTCTCAGCCTGAAAAGGCTATTTTGACCAATGATTTTTCTAAAAGAAAATGGGTGTTATTTTTGTCATAAGGAAGTTATTTGGGCCCAAGTATAGTGCATTGGGATTCTATTTGGGAACTTTTAGGTACAACACACAGTCACCAGTCACTCAGAATGTACTGGGAACAAGTTACAGTTAAACGTCACCAAAGTGCTTCTCTCAGCCTGAAAATGCTATTTAGACCCATGATACTTTTAAGAAAGTGGGTGTCAGTTTAGTCATAAGGAAGGCCTTTCTGCTCATGTATTGTGGATTGGGCTTCTATTTGGCCACTTTTAGTCAATTCACACAGTCAGCAGCCACTTAGACTGTACTGGGAACAAGTTACAGTTAAACGTCACCAAAGTGCTTCTCTCAGCCTGAAAAGGCTATTTTGACCAATGCATTTTTTAAGAAAATGGGTGTCAGTTTTGTCATAAGGAAGGCATTTGGGCCCATGTGCAGTGCATTGGGATTCTATTTGGCCACTTTTAGCCAAGTCAGACAGTCAGCAGCCACTTAGAATGTACTGGGAACAAGTTACAACCAAACGTCACCATAGTGCTTCTCTCAGCCTGAAAAGGCTATTTTGACCAATGATTTTTTTAAGAAAATGAGTGTCAGTTTTGTCATAAGGAAGGCATTTGGGCTCATGCATAGTGCATTGGCACTCTATTTGGGCACTTTTAGGTACAACACACAGTCACCAGTCACTCAGAATGTACTGGGAACAAGTTACAGCCAAATGTCACCAAAGTGCTTCTCTCAGCCTGAAAATGCTATTTAGACCCATGATACTTTTAAAAAAAAGTGGGTATCAGTTTAGTCATAAGGAAGTTCTTTGGGCTCATGTATTGTGGATTGGACTTCTATTTGGCCACTTTTAGCCAAGTCACACAGTCAGCAGCCACTTAGACTGTACTGGGAACAAGTTACAACCAAACGTCACCATAGTGCTTCTCTCAGCCTGAAAAGGCTATTTTGACCAATGATTTTTTTAAGAAAATGAGTGTCAGTTTTGTCATAAGGAAGGCATTTGGGCCCATGTATAGTGCATTGGCACTCTATTTGGGCACTTTTAGGTACAACACACACTCAGCAGCCGCTTAGACTGTACTGAGAACAAGTTACAGTTAAACGTCACCAAAGTGCTTCTCTCAGCCTGAAAAGGCTATTTTGACCAATGATTTTTTTAAGAAAATGAGTGTCAGTTTTGTCATAAGGAAGGCATTTGGGCCCATGTATAGTGCATTGGGACTCTATTTGGGCACTTTTAGGTACAACACACAGTCACCAGCCAATCAGAATGTACTGGGAACAAGTTACAGTTAAACGTCACCAAAGTGCTTCTCTCAGCCTGAAAAGGCTATTTTGACCAATGATTTTTTTAAGAAAATGAGTGTCAGTTTTGTCATAAGGAAGGCATTTAGGACCATATATAGTGCATTGGGATTCTATTTGGGCACTTTTAGCCACAACACACAGTCAGCAGCCACTCAGAGATGTACTGGGAACAAGTTACAGTTAAACGTCACCAAAGTGCTTCTCTCAGCCTGAAAAGGCTATTTTGACCAATAATTTTTTTAAGAAAATGAGTGTCAGTTTTGTCATAAGGAAGGCATTTGGGCCCATGTATGGTGCATTGGCACTCTATTTGGGCACTTTTAGGTACAACACACACTCAGCAGCCGCTTAGACTGTACTGGGAACAAGTTACAGCCAAATGTCACCAAAGTGCTTCTCTCAGCCTGAAAAAGCTATTTTGACCAATGATTTTTTAAAGAAAATGAGTGTCAGTTTTGTCATAAGGAAGGCATTTAGGCCCATATATAGTGCATTGGGCTTCTATTTGGGCACTTTTAGCCACAACACACAGTCAGCAGCCACTCAGAATGTACTGGGCAGTGGGAACAAGTTACAGTTAAACGTCACCCAAGTGCTTCTCTCAGCCTGAAAAGGCTATTTTGACCAATGATTTTTTTTAAAGAAAATGGGTGTTATTTTTGTCATAAGGAAGTTATTTGGGCCCAAGTATAGTGCATTGGGATTCTATTTGGGAACTTTTAGGTACAACACACAGTCACCAGTCACTCAGAATGTACTGGGAACAAGTTACAGTTAAACGTCACCAAAGTGCTTCTCTCAGCCTGAAAATGCTATTTAGACCCATGATACTTTTAAGAAAGTGGGTGTCAGTTTAGTCATAAGGAAGGCCTTTCTGCTCATGTATTGTGGATTGGGCTTCTATTTGGCCACTTTTAGTCAATTCACACAGTCAGCAGCCACTTAGACTGTACTGGGAACAAGTTACAGTTAAACGTCACCAAAGTGCTTCTCTCAGCCTGAAAAGGCTATTTTGACCAATGCAGTTTTTTAAGAAAATGGGTGTCAGTTTTGTCATAAGGAAGGCATTTGGGCCCATGTGCAGTGCATTGGGATTCTATTTGCGCACTTTTAGCCACAATACACAGTCACCAGCCACTCAGAATGTACTGGGAACAAGTTACACTTAAATGTCACCAAAGTGCTTCTCTCAGCCTGAAAAGGCTATTTTGACCAATGATTTTTTAAAGAAAATGAGTGTCAGTTTTGTCATAAGGAAGGCATTTGGGCCCATGTATAGTGCATTGGCACTCTATTTGGGCACTTTTAGGTACAACACACACTCAGCAGCCGCTTAGACTGTACTGAGAACAAGTTACAGTTAAACGTCACCAAAGTGCTTCTCTCAGCCTGAAAAGGCTATTTTGACCAATGATTTTTTTAAGAAAATGAGTGTCAGTTTTGTCATAAGGAAGGCATTTGGGCCCATGTATAGTGCATTGGGACTCTATTTGGGCACTTTTAGGTACAACACACAGTCACCAGCCAATCAGAATGTACTGGGAACAAGTTACAGTTAAACGTCACCAAAGTGCTTCTCTCAGCCTGAAAAGGCTATTTTGACCAATGATTTTTTTAAGAAAATGAGTGTCAGTTTTGTCATAAGGAAGGCATTTAGGACCATATATAGTGCATTGGGATTCTATTTGGGCACTTTTAGCCACAACACACAGTCAGCAGCCACTCAGAGATGTACTGGGAACAAGTTACAGTTAAACGTCACCAAAGTGCTTCTCTCAGCCTGAAAAGGCTATTTTGACCAATAATTTTTTTAAGAAAATGAGTGTCAGTTTTGTCATAAGGAAGGCATTTGGGCCCATGTATGGTGCATTGGCACTCTATTTGGGCACTTTTAGGTACAACACACACTCAGCAGCCGCTTAGACTGTACTGGGAACAAGTTACAGCCAAATGTCACCAAAGTGCTTCTCTCAGCCTGAAAAAGCTATTTTGACCAATGATTTTTTAAAGAAAATGAGTGTCAGTTTTGTCATAAGGAAGGCATTTAGGCCCATATATAGTGCATTGGGCTTCTATTTGGGCACTTTTAGCCACAACACACAGTCAGCAGCCACTCAGAATGTACTGGGCAGTGGGAACAAGTTACAGTTAAACGTCACCCAAGTGCTTCTCTCAGCCTGAAAAGGCTATTTTGACCAATGATTTTTTTTAAAGAAAATGGGTGTTATTTTTGTCATAAGGAAGTTATTTGGGCCCAAGTATAGTGCATTGGGATTCTATTTGGGAACTTTTAGGTACAACACACAGTCACCAGTCACTCAGAATGTACTGGGAACAAGTTACAGTTAAACGTCACCAAAGTGCTTCTCTCAGCCTGAAAATGCTATTTAGACCCATGATACTTTTAAGAAAGTGGGTGTCAGTTTAGTCATAAGGAAGGCCTTTCTGCTCATGTATTGTGGATTGGGCTTCTATTTGGCCACTTTTAGTCAATTCACACAGTCAGCAGCCACTTAGACTGTACTGGGAACAAGTTACAGTTAAACGTCACCAAAGTGCTTCTCTCAGCCTGAAAAGGCTATTTTGACCAATGCAGTTTTTTAAGAAAATGGGTGTCAGTTTTGTCATAAGGAAGGCATTTGGGCCCATGTGCAGTGCATTGGGATTCTATTTGCGCACTTTTAGCCACAATACACAGTCACCAGCCACTCAGAATGTACTGGGAACAAGTTACACTTAAATGTCACCAAAGTGCTTCTCTCAGCCTGAAAAGGCTATTTTGACCAATGATTTTTTAAAGAAAATGAGTGTCAGTTTTGTCATAAGGAAGGCATTTGGGCCCATATATAGTGCATTGGCACTCTATTTGGGCACTTTTAGGTACAACACACAGTCACCAGCCAATCAGAATGTACTGTGAACAAGTTACAGCCAAATGTCACCAAAGTGCTTCTCTCAGCCTGAAAATGCAATTTTGACCCATGATACTTTTAAAAAAGTGGGTATCAGTTTAGTCATAAGAAAGTTCTTTGGGCTCATGTATTGTGGATTGGACTTCTATTTGGCCACTTTTAGCCAAGTCACACAGTCAGCAGCCACTTAGAATGTACTGGGAACAAGTTACAACCAAACGTCACCATAGTGCTTCTCTCAGCCTGAAAAGGCTATTTTGACCAATGATTTTTTTAAGAAAATGAGTGTCAGTTTTGTCATAAGGAAGGCATTTGGGCCCATGCATAGTGCATTGGCACTCTATTTGGGCACTTTTAGGTACAACACACAGTCAGCAGCCACTTAGACTGTACTGGGAACAAGTTACAGTTAAACGTCACCAAAGTGCTTCTCTCAGCCTGAAAAGGCTATTTTGACCAATGATTTTTTTAAGAAAATGAGTGTCATTTTTGTCATAAGGAAGGCATTTGGGCCCGATCATAGTGCATTGGGATTCTATTTGGGCACATTTAGGTACAACACACAGTCACCAGTCACTCAGAATGTACTGGGAACAAGTTACAGCCAAATGTCACCAAAGTGCTTCTCTCAGCCTGAAAATGCTATTTAGACCCATGATACTTTTAAAAAAAGTGGGTATCAGTTTTGTCATAAGGAAGTTCTTTGGGCTCATGTATTGTGGATTGGACTTCTATTTGGCCACTTTTAGCCAAGTCACACAGTCAGCAGCCACTTAGACTGTACTGGGAACAAGTTACAACCAAACGTCACCATAGTGCTTCTCTCAGCCTGAAAAGGCTATTTTGACCAATGATTTTTTTAAGAAAATGAGTGTCAGTTTTGTCATAAGGAAGGCATTTGGGCCCATGTATAGTGCATTGGCACTCTATTTGGGCACTTTTAGGTACAACACACACTCAGCAGCCGCTTAGACTGTACTGAGAACAAGTTACAGTTAAACGTCACCAAAGTGCTTCTCTCAGCCTGAAAAGGTTATTTTGACCAATGATTTTTTAAAGAAAATGAGTGTCAGTTTTGTCATAAGGAAGGCATTTAGGACCATATATAGTGCATTGGGATTCTATTTGGGCACTTTTAGGTACAACACACAGTCACCAGCCAATCAGAATGTACTGGGAACAAGTTAAGTTAAACGTCACCAAAGTGCTTCTCTCAGCCTGAAAAGGCTATTTTGACCAATGATTTTTTTAAGAAAATGAGTGTCAGTTTTGTCATAAGGAAGGCATTTGGGCCCATGTATAGTGCATTGGGACTCTATTTGGGCACTTTTAGGTACAACACACAGTCACCAGCCAATCAGAATGTACTGGGAACAAGTTAAGTTAAACGTCACCAAAGTGCTTCTCTCAGCCTGAAAAGGCTATTTTGACCAATGATTTTTTAAAGAAAGTGGGTGTCAGTTTAGTCATAAGGAAGGCCTTTGGGCTCATGTATTGTGGATTGGGCTTCTATTTGGCCACTTTTAGTTAATTCACACAGTCAGCAGCCACTTAGACTGTACTGGGAACAAGTTACAGTTAAACGTCACCAAAGTGCTTCTCTCAGCCTGAAAAGGCTATTTTGACCAATGCATTTTTTAAGAAAATGGGTGTCAGTTTTGTCATAAGGAAGGCATTTGGGCCTATGTGCAGTGCATTGGGATTCTATTTGCGCACTTTTAGCCAAAACCCACAGTCACCAGCCACTCAGAATGTACTGGGAACAAGTTACAGTTAAACGTCACCAAAGTGCTTCTCTCAGCCTGAAAAGGCTATTTTGACCAATGATTTTTTTAAGAAAATGAGTGTCAGTTTAGTCATAAGGAAGGCATTTGGGCCCATGTATAGTGCATTGGGACTCTATTTGGGCACTTTTAGGTACAACACACAGTCACCAGCCAATCAGAATGTACTGGGAACAAGTTACAGTTAAACGTCACCAAAGTGCTTCTCTCAGCTTGAAAAGGCTATTTTGACCAATGATTTTTTTTTAAAGAAAATGGGTGTCATTTTTGTCATGAGGAAGGCATTTGGGCCCGATCATAGTGCATTGGGATTCTATTTGGGCACTTTTAGGTACAACACACAGTCACCAGTCACTCAGAATGTACTGGGAACAAGTTACAGCCAAATGTCACCAAAGTGCTTCTCTCAGCCTGAAAATGCTATTTAGACCCATGATACTTTTAAGAAAGTGGGTGGCAGTTTAGTCATAAGGAAGGCCTTTGGGCCCATGTATTGTGGAGTGGGCTTCTATTTGGCCACTTTTAGGTACAACACACAGTCACTAGCCACTCAGACTGTACTGGGAACAAGTTACAGCCAAATGTCACCAAAGTGCTTCTCTCAGCCTGAAAAAGCTATTTTGACCAATGATTTTTTAAAGAAAATGAGTGTCAGTTTTGTCATAAGGAAGGCATTTAGGCCCATATATAGTGCATTGGGCTTCTATTTGGGCACTTTTAGCCACAACACACAGTCAGCAGCCACTCAGAATGTACTGGGAACAAGTTACAGTTAAACGTCACCCAAGTGCTTCTCTCAGCCTGAAAAGGCTATTTTGACCAATGATTTTTCTAAAAGAAAATGGGTGTTATTTTTGTCATAAGGAAGTTATTTGGGCCCAAGTATAGTGCATTGGGATTCTATTTGGGAACTTTTAGGTACAACACACAGTCACCAGTCACTCAGAATGTACTGGGAACAAGTTACAGTTAAACGTCACCAAAGTGCTTCTCTCAGCCTGAAAATGCTATTTAGACCCATGATACTTTTAAGAAAGTGGGTGTCAGTTTAGTCATAAGGAAGGCCTTTCTGCTCATGTATTGTGGATTGGGCTTCTATTTGGCCACTTTTAGTCAATTCACACAGTCAGCAGCCACTTAGACTGTACTGGGAACAAGTTACAGTTAAACGTCACCAAAGTGCTTCTCTCAGCCTGAAAAGGCTATTTTGACCAATGCATTTTTTAAGAAAATGGGTGTCAGTTTTGTCATAAGGAAGGCATTTGGGCCCATGTGCAGTGCATTGGGATTCTATTTGGCCACTTTTAGCCAAGTCAGACAGTCAGCAGCCACTTAGAATGTACTGGGAACAAGTTACAACCAAACGTCACCATAGTGCTTCTCTCAGCCTGAAAAGGCTATTTTGACCAATGATTTTTTTAAGAAAATGAGTGTCAGTTTTGTCATAAGGAAGGCATTTGGGCTCATGCATAGTGCATTGGCACTCTATTTGGGCACTTTTAGGTACAACACACAGTCACCAGTCACTCAGAATGTACTGGGAACAAGTTACAGCCAAATGTCACCAAAGTGCTTCTCTCAGCCTGAAAATGCTATTTAGACCCATGATACTTTTAAAAAAAAGTGGGTATCAGTTTAGTCATAAGGAAGTTCTTTGGGCTCATGTATTGTGGATTGGACTTCTATTTGGCCACTTTTAGCCAAGTCACACAGTCAGCAGCCACTTAGACTGTACTGGGAACAAGTTACAACCAAACGTCACCATAGTGCTTCTCTCAGCCTGAAAAGGCTATTTTGACCAATGATTTTTTTAAGAAAATGAGTGTCAGTTTTGTCATAAGGAAGGCATTTGGGCCCATGTATAGTGCATTGGCACTCTATTTGGGCACTTTTAGGTACAACACACACTCAGCAGCCGCTTAGACTGTACTGAGAACAAGTTACAGTTAAACGTCACCAAAGTGCTTCTCTCAGCCTGAAAAGGCTATTTTGACCAATGATTTTTTTAAGAAAATGAGTGTCAGTTTTGTCATAAGGAAGGCATTTGGGCCCATGTATAGTGCATTGGGACTCTATTTGGGCACTTTTAGGTACAACACACAGTCACCAGCCAATCAGAATGTACTGGGAACAAGTTAAAGTTAAACGTCACCAAAGTGCTTCTCTCAGCCTGAAAAGGCTATTTTGACCAATGCATTTTTTAAGAAAATGGGTGTCAGTTTTGTCATAAGGAAGGCATTTGGGCCCATGTGCAGTGCATTGGGATTCTATTTGCGCACTTTTAGCCAAAACACACAGTCACCAGCCACTCAGAATGTACTGGGAACAAGTTACAGTTAAATGTCACCAAAGTGCTTCTCTCAGCCTGAAAAGGCTATTTTGACCAATGATTTTTTTCAAGAAAATGAGTGTCAGTTTTGTCATAAGGAAGGCATTTGGGCCCATGTATGGTGCATTGGCACTCTATTTGGGCACTTTTAGGTACAACACACAGTCACCAGCCAATCAGAATGTACTGGGAACAAGTTACAGCCAAATGTCACCAAAGTGCTTCTCTCAGCCTGAAAATGCTATTTAGACCCATGATACTTTTAAAAAAGTGGGTATCAGTTTAGTCATAAGGAAGTTCTTTGGGCTCATGTATTGTGGATTGGACTTCTATTTGGCCACTTTTAGCCAAGTCACACAGTCAGCAGCCACTTAGACTGTACTGGGAACAAGTTACAACCAAACGTCACCATAGTGCTTCTCTCAGCCTGAAAAGGCTATTTTGACCAATGATTTTTTAAAGAAAATTAGTGTCAGTTTTGTCATAAGGAAGGCATTTGGGCCCATGTATAGTGCATTGGCACTCTATTTGGGCACTTTTAGGTACAACACACAGTCAGCATCCGCTTAGACTGTACTGGGAACAAGTTACAGTTAAACGTCACCAAAGTGCTTCTCTCAGCCTGAAAAGGCTATTTTGACCAATGATTTTTTTAAGAAAATGCTTGTCAGTTTTGTCATAAGGAAGGCATTTAGGCCCATATATAGTGCATTGGGATTCTATTTGGGCACTTTTAACCACAACACACAGTCAGCACTCAATCAGAATGTACTGGGAACAAGTTACAGCCAAATGTCACCAAAGTGCTTCTCTCAGCCTGAAAAAGCTATTTTGACCAATGGTTTTTTAAAGAAAATGGGTGTCAGTTTTGTCATAAGGAAGGCATTTAGGCCCATATATAGTGCATTGGGCTTCTATTTGGGCACTTTTAGCCACAACACACAGTCAGCAGCCACTCAGAATGTACTGGGAACAAGTTACAGTTAAACGTCACCCAAGTGCTTCTCTCAGCCTGAAAAGGCTATTTTGACCAATGATTTTTCTAAAAGAAAATGGGTGTTATTTTTGTCATAAGGAAGTTATTTGGGCCCAAGTATAGTGCATTGGGATTCTATTTGGGAACTTTTAGGTACAACACACAGTCACCAGTCACTCAGAATGTACTGGGAACAAGTTACAGTTAAACGTCACCAAAGTGCTTCTCTCAGCCTGAAAATGCTATTTAGACCCATGATACTTTTAAGAAAGTGGGTGTCAGTTTAGTCATAAGGAAGGCCTTTCTGCTCATGTATTGTGGATTGGGCTTCTATTTGGCCACTTTTAGTCAATTCACACAGTCAGCAGCCACTTAGACTGTACTGGGAACAAGTTACAGTTAAACGTCACCAAAGTGCTTCTCTCAGCCTGAAAAGGCTATTTTGACCAATGCATTTTTTAAGAAAATGGGTGTCAGTTTTGTCATAAGGAAGGCATTTGGGCCCATGTGCAGTGCATTGGGATTCTATTTGCGCACTTTTAGCCACAATACACAGTCACCAGCCACTCAGAATGTACTGGGAACAAGTTACAGTTAAATGTCACCAAAGTGCTTCTCTCAGCCTGAAAAGGCTATTTTGACCAATGATTTTTTTAAGAAAATTAGTGTCAGTTTTGTCATAAGGAAGGCATTTGGGCCCATATATAGTGCATTGGCACTCTATTTGGGCACTTTTAGGTACAACACACAGTCACCAGCCAATCAGAATGTACTGTGAACAAGTTACAGCCAAATGTCACCAAAGTGCTTCTCTCAGCCTGAAAATGCAATTTTGACCCATGATACTTTTAAAAAAGTGGGTATCAGTTTAGTCATAAGAAAGTTCTTTGGGCTCATGTATTGTGGATTGGACTTCTATTTGGCCACTTTTAGCCAAGTCACACAGTCAGCAGCCACTTAGACTGTACTGGGAACAAGTTACAACCAAACGTCACCATAGTGCTTCTCTCAGCCTGAAAAGGCTATTTTGACCAATGATTTTTTTAAGAAAATGAGTGTCAGTTTTGTCATAAGGAAGGCATTTGGGCCCATGTATAGTGCATTGGCACTCTATTTGGGCACTTTTAGGTACAACACACACTCAGCAGCCGCTTAGACTGTACTGAGAACAAGTTACAGTTAAACGTCACCAAAGTGCTTCTCTCAGCCTGAAAAGGCTATTTTGACCAATGATTTTTTTAAGAAAATGCTTGTCAGTTTTGTCATAAGGAAGGCATTTGGGCCCATGTATAGTGCATTGGGACTCTATTTGGGCACTTTTAGCCACAACACACAGTCAGCAGCCACTCAGAGATGTACTGGGAACAAGTTACAGTTAAACGTCACCAAAGTGCTTCTCTCAGCCTGAAAAGGCTATTTTGACCAATGCATTTTTTAAGAAAATGGGTGTCAGTTTTGTCATAAGGAAGGCATTTGGGCCCATGTGCAGTGCATTGGAATTCTATTTGCGCACTTTTAGCCAAAACACACAGTCACCAGCCACTCAGAATGTACTGGGAACAAGTTACAGTTAAATGTCACCAAAGTGCTTCTCTCAGCCTGAAAAGGCTATTTTGACCAATGATTTTTTTCAAGAAAATGAGTGTCAGTTTTGTCATAAGGAAGGCATTTGGGCCCATGTATGGTGCATTGGCACTCTATTTGGGCACTTTTAGGTACAACACATAGTCACCAGCCAATCAGAATGTACTGGGAACAAGTTACAGCCAAATGTCACCAAAGTGCTTCTCTCAGCCTGAAAATGCTATTTAGACCCATGATACTTTTAAAAAAGTGGGTATCAGTTTAGTCATAAGGAAGTTCTTTGGGCTCATGTATTGTGGATTGGACTTCTATTTGGCCACTTTTAGCCAAGTCACACAGTCAGCAGCCACTTAGACTGTACTGGGAACAAGTTACAACCAAACGTCACCAAAGTGCTTCTCTCAGCCTGAAAAGGCTATTTTGACCAATGCATTTTTAAGAAAATGGGTGTCAGTTTTGTCATAAGGAAGGCATTTGGGCCTATGTGCAGTGCATTGGGATTCTATTTGCGCACTTTTAGCCAAAACCCACAGTCACCAGCCACTCAGAATGTACTGGGAACAAGTTACAGTTAAACGTCACCAAAGTGCTTCTCTCAGCCTGAAAAGGCTATTTTGACCAATGATTTTTTTAAGAAAATGAGTGTCAGTTTAGTCATAAGGAAGGCATTTGGGCCCATGTATAGTGCATTGGGACTCTATTTGGGCACTTTTAGGTACAACACACAGTCACCAGCCAATCAGAATGTACTGGGAACAAGTTACAGTTAAACGTCACCAAAGTGCTTCTCTCAGCTTGAAAAGGCTATTTTGACCAATGATTTTTTTTTAAAGAAAATGGGTGTCATTTTTGTCATAAGGAAGGCATTTGGGCCCGATCATAGTGCATTGGGATTCTATTTGGGCACTTTTAGGTACAACACACAGTCACCAGTCACTCAGAATGTACTGGGAACAAGTTACAGCCAAATGTCACCAAAGTGCTTCTCTCAGCCTGAAAATGCTATTTAGACCCATGATACTTTTAAGAAAGTGGGTGGCAGTTTAGTCATAAGGAAGGCCTTTGGGCTCATGTATTGTGGATTGGGCTTCTATTTGGCCACTTTTAGTCAATTCACACAGTCAGCAGCCGCTTAGACTGTACTGAGAACAAGTTACAGTTAAACGTCACCAAAGTGCTTCTCTCAGCCTGAAAAGGCTATTTTGACCAATGATTTTTTTAAGAAAATGAGTGTCAGTTTTGTCATAAGGAAGGCATTTAGGACCATATATAGTGCATTGGGATTCTATTTGGGCACTTTTAGCCACAACACACAGTCAGCAGCCACTCAGAGATGTACTGGGAACAAGTTACAGTTAAATGTCACCAAAGTGCTTCTCTCAGCCTGAAAAGGCTATTTTGACCAATGATTTTTTTCAAGAAAATGAGTGTCAGTTTTGTCATAAGGAAGGCATTTGGGCCCATGTATGGTGCATTGGCACTTTATTTGGGCACTTTTAGGTACAACACACAGTCACCAGCCAATCAGAATGTACTGGGAACAAGTTACAGCCAAATGTCACCAAAGTGCTTCTCTCAGCCTGAAAATGCTATTTAGACCCATGATACTTTTAAAAAAGTGGGTATCAGTTTAGTCATAAGGAAGTTCTTTGGGCTCATGTATTGTGGATTGGACTTCTATTTGGCCACTTTTAGCCAAGTCACACAGTCAGCAGCCACTTAGACTGTACTGGGAACAAGTTACAACCAAACGTCACCATAGTGCTTCTCTCAGCCTGAAAAGGCTATTTTGACCAATGATTTTTTAAAGAAAATTAGTGTCAGTTTTGTCATAAGGAAGGCATTTGGGCCCATGTATAGTGCATTGGCACTCTATTTGGGCACTTTTAGGTACAACACACAGTCAGCATCCGCTTAGACTGTACTGGGAACAAGTTACAGTTAAACGTCACCAAAGTGCTTCTCTCAGCCTGAAAAGGCTATTTTGACCATTGATTTTTTTAAGAAAATGCTTGTCAGTTTTGTCATAAGGAAGGCATTTAGGCCCATATATAGTGCATTGGGATTCTATTTGGGCACTTTTAACCACAACACACAGTCAGCACTCAATCAGAATGTACTGGGAACAAGTTACAGTTAAACGTCACCAAAGTGCTTCTCTCAGCCTGAAAAGGCTATTTTGACCAATGATTTTTTTAAGAAAGTGGGTGTCAGTTTAGTCATAAGGAAGGCCTTTGGGCTCATGTATTGTGGATTGGGCTTCTATTTGGCCACTTTTAGTCAATTCACACAGTCAGCAGCCACTTAGACTGTACTGGGAACAAGTTACAGTTAAACGTCACCAAAGTGCTTCTCTCAGCCTGAAAAGGCTATTTTGACCAATGCATTTTTAAGAAAATGGGTGTCAGTTTTGTCATAAGGAAGGCATTTGGGCCTATGTGCAGTGCATTGGGATTCTATTTGCGCACTTTTAGCCAAAACCCACAGTCACCAGCCACTCAGAATGTACTGGGAACAAGTTACAGTTAAACGTCACCAAAGTGCTTCTCTCAGCCTGAAAAGGCTATTTTGACCAATGATTTTTTAAAGAAAATTAGTGTCAGTTTAGTCATAAGGAAGGCATTTGGGCCCATGTATAGTGCATTGGGACTCTATTTGGGCACTTTTAGGTACAACACACAGTCACCAGCCAATCAGAATGTACTGGGAACAAGTTACAGTTAAACGTCACCAAAGTGCTTCTCTCAGCTTGAAAAGGCTATTTTGACCAATGATTTTTTTTTAAAGAAAATGGGTGTCATTTTTGTCATAAGGAAGGCATTTGGGCCCGATCATAGTGCATTGGGATTCTATTTGGGCACTTTTAGGTACAACACACAGTCACCAGTCACTCAGAATGTACTGGGAACAAGTTACAGCCAAATGTCACCAAAGTGCTTCTCTCAGCCTGAAAATGCTATTTAGACCCATGATACTTTTAAGAAAGTGGGTGGCAGTTTAGTCATAAGGAAGGCCTTTGGGCTCATGTATTGTGGATTGGGCTTCTATTTGGCCACTTTTAGTCAATTCACACAGTCAGCAGCCACTTAGACTGTACTGGGAACAAGTTACAGTTAAACGTCACCAAAGTGCTTCTCTCAGCCTGAAAAGGCTATTTTGACCAATGCATTTTTAAGAAAATGGGTGTCAGTTTTGTCATAAGGAAGGCATTTGGGCCTATGTGCAGTGCATTGGGATTCTATTTGCGCACTTTTAGCCAAAACCCACAGTCACCAGCCACTCAGAATGTACTGGGAACAAGTTACAGTTAAACGTCACCAAAGTGCTTCTCTCAGCCTGAAAAGGCTATTTTGACCAATGATTTTTTTAAGAAAATGAGTGTCAGTTTAGTCATAAGGAAGGCATTTGGGCCCATGTATAGTGCATTGGGACTCTATTTGGGCACTTTTAGGTACAACACACAGTCACCAGCCAATCAGAATGTACTGGGAACAAGTTACAGTTAAACGTCACCAAAGTGCTTCTCTCAGCTTGAAAAGGCTATTTTGACCAATGATTTTTTTTTAAAGAAAATGGGTGTCATTTTTGTCATAAGGAAGGCATTTGGGCCCGATCATAGTGCATTGGGATTCTATTTGGGCACTTTTAGGTACAACACACAGTCACCAGTCACTCAGAATGTACTGGGAACAAGTTACAGCCAAATGTCACCAAAGTGCTTCTCTCAGCCTGAAAATGCTATTTAGACCCATGATACTTTTAAGAAAGTGGGTGGCAGTTTAGTCATAAGGAAGGCCTTTGGGCTCATGTATTGTGGATTGGGCTTCTATTTGGCCACTTTTAGTCAATTCACACAGTCAGCAGCCACTTAGACTGTACTGGGAACAAGTTACAGTTAAACGTCACCAAAGTGCTTCTCTCAGCCTGAAAAGGCTATTTTGACCAATGCATTTTTTAAGAAAATGGGTGTCAGTTTTGTCATAAGGAAGGCATTTGGGCCCATGTGCAGTGCATTGGGATTCTATTTGCGCACTTTTAGCCACAACACACAGTCACCAGCCACTCAGAATGTACTGGGAACAAGTTACAGTTAAATGTCACCAAAGTGCTTCTCTCAGCCTGAAAAGGCTATTTTGACCAATGATTTTTTTCAAGAAAATGAGTGTCAGTTTAGTCATAAGGAGAGCCTTTGGGCCCATGTATTGTGGAGTGGGCTTCTATTTGGCCACTTTTAGGTACAACACACAGTCACTAGCCACTCAGACTGTACTGGGAACAAGTTACAGCCAAATGTCACCAAAGTGCTTCTCTCAGCCTGAAAAAGCTATTTTGACCAATGATTTTTTAAAGAAAATGAGTGTCAGTTTTGTCATAAGGAAGGCATTTAGGCCCATATATAGTGCATTGGGCTTCTATTTGGGCACTTTTAGCCACAACACACAGTCAGCAGCCACTCAGAATGTACTGGGAACAAGTTACAGTTAAACGTCTTTTAGCCACAACACACAGTCAGCAGCCACTCAGAATGTACTGGGAACAAGTTACAGTTAAACGTCACCCAAGTGCTTCTCTCAGCCTGAAAAGGCTATTTTGACCAATGATTTTTTTTAAAGAAAATGGGTGTTACTTTTGTCATAAGGAAGTTATTTGGGCCCAAGTATAGTGCATTGGGATTCTATTTGGGAACTTTTAGGTACAACACACAGTCACCAGTCACTCAGAATGTACTGGGAACAAGTTACAGTTAAACGTCACCAAAGTGCTTCTCTCAGCCTGAAAATGCTATTTAGACCCATGATACTTTTAAGAAGAAAGTGGGTGTCAGTTTAGTCATAAGGAAGGCCTTTCTGCTCATGTATTGTGGATTGGGCTTCTATTTGGCCACTTTTAGTCAATTCACACAGTCAGCAGCCACTTAGACTGTACTGGGAACAAGTTACAGTTAAACGTCACCAAAGTGCTTCTCTCAGCCTGAAAAGGCTATTTTGACCAATGCATTTTTTAAGAAAATGGGTGTCAGTTTTGTCATAAGGAAGGCATTTGGGCCCATGTGCAGTGCATTGGCACTCTATTTGGGCACTTTTAGGTACAACACACAGTCACCAGCCAATCAGAATGTACTGTGAACAAGTTACAGCCAAATGTCACCAAAGTGCTTCTCTCAGCCTGAAAAGGCTATTTTGACCAATGATTTTTTTAAGAAAATTAGTGTCAGTTTTGTCATAAGGAAGGCATTTGGGCCCATATATAGTGCATTGGCACTCTATTTGGGCACTTTTAGGTACAACACACAGTCACCAGCCAATCAGAATGTACTGGGAACAAGTTACAGCCAAATGTCACCAAAGTGCTTCTCTCAGCCTGAAAATGCAATTTTGACCCATGATACTTTTAAAAAATCACACCCTGTGTGAAGGTAGCGGCGCCTTTGAATACATTATGTCATCGATATGTGTTTATAATGTGTTTATAGCCATGTGTCATGTGAAGCTTGACCAATCACTTTGTTGACAGGTCTGACCAATCAGAGCGTCGACGACAGATAAAGTTAAATTGAGGATCTATCTTTAAATAACTTACCTAGAAGGAGACTTTAGCCAAATAAAAATATATACAAAAAAAAACATGAGGAAATAAAAAATAAACCTTGACATCATAGTGATGTCATGAATAGTCCCCTTGCCTGACAAATCACAACCTTGACGGGCCTGACCAATCAGAACCTTGACGGGCCTGACCAATCAGAACCTTAACGGACTCTTGGATTCTCGATCGTCTCTATCAAACCATTCTGTCATAACGGATGACTGGGTCCCGAACTCAGACTTTCTATACATTCACCCTACATCTGTTCTTGTATCTTTCTCTTTCTATTCGTCATATTAACTTTAAATAACTTACCTAGACGGAGACTTTAGCCAAATGAATAATAAGATGAAGTCATTGTCATCGTTTATATAGACATCGAATTCTATATTCATGACATCATAGTGATGTCATGAATAGTGACCAATCACAACTTTGGCGCACCTGACCAATCAGAACGTTGACGCACCTGACCAATCAGAACGTTGACGCACCTGACCAATCAGAACGTTGGCGCACCTGACCAATCAGAACGTTGACGCAAAAGCCAGGCATAGAGGGCTAATATCCGCTCTATACCTAAAGGTATAGAGCGGCTAGCGCCGCTAAAAAGTGGGTATCAGTTTAGTCATAAGAAAGTTCTTTGGGCTCATGTATTGTGGATTGGACTTCTATTTGGCCACTTTTAGCCAAGTCACACAGTCAGCAGCCACTTAGAATGTACTGGGAACAAGTTACAACCAAACGTCACCATAGTGCTTCTCTCAGCCTGAAAAGGCTATTTTGACCAATGATTTTTTTAAGAAAATGAGTGTCAGTTTTGTCATAAGGAAGGCATTTGGGCCCATGCATAGTGCATTGGCACTCTATTTGGGCACTTTTAGGTACAACACACAGTCAGCAGCCACTTAGACTGTACTGGGAACAAGTTACAGTTAAACGTCACCAAAGTGCTTCTCTCAGCCTGAAAAGGCTATTTTGACCAATGATTTTTTTAAGAAAATGAGTGTCAGTTTTGTCATAAGGAAGGCATTTGGGCCCATGTATAGTGCATTGGGACTCTATTTGGGCACTTTTAGGTACAACACACAGTCACCAGCCAATCAGAATGTACTGGGAACAAGTTACAGTTAAACGTCACCAAAGTGCTTCTCTCAGCCTGAAAAGGCTATTTTGACCAATGCATTTTTTAAGAAAATGGGTGTCAGTTTTGTCATAAGGAAGGCATTTGGGCCCATGTGCAGTGCATTGGGATTCTATTTGCGCACTTTTAGCCACAACACACAGTCAGCAGCCACTCAGAATGTACTGGGAACAAGTTACAGTTAAACGTCACCCAAGTGCTTCTCTCAGCCTGAAAAGGCTATTTTGACCAATGATTTTTTTTAAAGAAAATGGGTGTTATTTTTGTCATAAGGAAGTTATTTGGGCCCAAGTATAGTGCATTGGGATTCTATTTGGGAACTTTTAGGTACAACACACAGTCACCAGTCACTCAGAATGTACTGGGAACAAGTTACAGTTAAACGTCACCAAAGTGCTTCTCTCAGCCTGAAAATGCTATTTAGACCCATGATACTTTTAAGAAGAAAGTGGGTGTCAGTTTAGTCATAAGGAAGGCCTTTCTGCTCATGTATTGTGGATTGGGCTTCTATTTGGCCACTTTTAGTCAATTCACACAGTCAGCAGCCACTTAGACTGTACTGGGAACAAGTTACAGTTAAACGTCACCAAAGTGCTTCTCTCAGCCTGAAAAGGCTATTTTGACCAATGCATTTTTTAAGAAAATGGGTGTCAGTTTTGTCATAAGGAAGGCATTTGGGCCCATGTGCAGTGCATTGGGATTCTATTTGCGCACTTTTAGCCACAATACACAGTCACCAGCCACTCAGAATGTACTGGGAACAAGTTACAGTTAAATGTCACCAAAGTGCTTCTCTCAGCCTGAAAAGGCTATTTTGACCAATGATTTTTTTAAGAAAATTAGTGTCAGTTTTGTCATAAGGAAGGCATTTGGGCCCATATATAGTGCATTGACACTCTATTTGGGCACTTTTAGGTACAACACACAGTCACCAGCCAATCAGAATGTACTGGGAACAAGTTACAGCCAAATGTCACCAAAGTGCTTCTCTCAGCCTGAAAAGGCTATTTTGACCAATGCATTTTTTAAGAAAATGGGTGTCAGTTTTGTCATAAGGAAGGCATTTGGGCCCATGTGCAGTGCATTGGGATTCTATTTGCGCACTTTTAGCCACAATACACAGTCACCAGCCACTCAGAATGTACTGGGAACAAGTTACAGTTAAATGTCACCAAAGTGCTTCTCTCAGCCTGAAAAGGCTATTTTGACCAATGATTTTTTTAAGAAAATGAGTGTCAGTTTTGTCATAAGGAAGGCATTTGGGCCCATATATAGTGCATTGACACTCTATTTGGGCACTTTTAGGTACAACACACAGTCACCAGCCAATCAGAATGTACTGGGAACAAGTTACAGCCAAATGTCACCAAAGTGCTTCTCTCAGCCTGAAAATGCAATTTTGACCCATGATACTTTTAAAAAAGTGGGTATCAGTTTAGTCATAAGAAAGTTCTTTGGGCTCATGTATTGTGGATTGGACTTCTATTTGGCCACTTTTAGCCAAGTCACACAGTCAGCAGCCACTTAGAATGTACTGGGAACAAGTTACAACCAAACGTCACCATAGTGCTTCTCTCAGCCTGAAAAGGCTATTTTGACCAATGATTTTTTTAAGAAAATGAGTGTCAGTTTTGTCATAAGGAAGGCATTTGGGCCCATGCATAGTGCATTGGCACTCTATTTGGGCACTTTTAGGTACAACACACAGTCAGCAGCCACTTAGACTGTACTGGGAACAAGTTACAGTTAAACGTCACCAAAGTGCTTCTCTCAGCCTGAAAAGGCTATTTTGACCAATGATTTTTTAAAGAAAATGAGTGTCAGTTTTGTCATAAGGAAGGCATTTGGGCCCATGTATAGTGCATTGGGACTCTATTTGGGCACTTTTAGGTACAACACACAGTCACCAGCCAATCAGAATGTACTGGGAACAAGTTACAGTTAAACGTCACCAAAGTGCTTCTCTCAGCCTGAAAAGGCTATTTTGACCAATGCATTTTTTAAGAAAATGGGTGTCAGTTTTGTCATAAGGAAGGCATTTGGGCCCATGTGCAGTGCATTGGGATTCTATTTGCGCACTTTTAGCCACAACACACAGTCACCAGCCACTCAGAATGTACTGGGAACAAGTTACAGTTAAACGTCACCAAAGTGCTTCTCTCAGCCTGAAAAGGCTATTTTGACCAATGATTTTTTAAAGAAAGTGGGTGTCAGTTTAGTCATAAGGAGAGCCTTTGGGCCCATGTATTGTGGAGTGGGCTTCTATTTGGCCACTTTTAGGTACAACACACAGTCACTAGCCACTCAGACTGTACTGGGAACAAGTTACAGCCAAATGTCACCAAAGTGCTTCTCTCAGCCTGAAAAAGCTATTTTGACCAATGATTTTTTAAAGAAAATGAGTGTCAGTTTTGTCATAAGGAAGGCATTTAGGCCCATATATAGTGCATTGGGCTTCTATTTGGGCACTTTTAGCCACAACACACAGTCAGCAGCCACTCAGAATGTACTGGGAACAAGTTACAGTTAAACCAGGCTTTCAAACTTAAGCCTCAAGGTGAATGACACTCTCATTTCATCCAAACACGAAGTGAGTAAAATCCTCAACATATTCTTCACGACCGTAGCCTCAGATTTGGTTGAAAAACTTCCTCCACACTCTGGGAGATATGGTGAGGAGTATGTTGTCTCATTTTACGAAAAACAGGGTGTTTGCAAAGATGACTTTAAACTCTCCCCTGTGAAAACAGAAGAGGTGTTTAAAAAATTGAGTGCTCTTCATCAACACAGAGCCACAGGCCTCGACAATATCCCCCCCAAATTTCTAAAAGACTCAGCCGCCTCCATTGCTCCAATCATTACCCACATATTCAACCTCTCCACCACACAGGGACAGGTCCCCAACGACTTCAAAAAAGCAAGGGTGACCCCTCTGTTCAAAAAAGGAAACCAATTAGACCCTGGCAACTACCGCCCTATTTCTATTCTAAGCTCCATCTCGAAAGTCATGGAAAAAATAGTCTATGAACAGGTCGACAAGTATCTTGCCGAGAAAAATCTAATCTACAAATTCCAATCTGGCTTCAGAACAAACCACTCCACTGACACATGCCTTCTCTATTTGAACGACTCTATCAAACAAGAGATTGAAAAGGGCAAATATTGCGGCATGGTCATGCTGGACCTCCAGAAGGCTTTTGACACCGTTAATCACCCGATTATGATCAATAAGCTCAGAGCAATAGGTTTTGATGACACGTCAGTGAACTGGATGAGATCCTACCTGGAAGGGAGGGAGCAAGTGGTGGAAGTAAACGGCACCCAGTCCCCCCCCCTCCCAGTGACTTGTGGTGTTCCCCAAGGAAGTATACTAGGACCCTTACTGTTCCTGATATATGTGAATGACATGTCGTCAGCCTGCGACTGCAACCTGTTCCTGTTCGCAGATGACTCGGCCCTGCTAGTCTCGGACAGGGACAGGCTGCAGGTTGAGAAAACTCTCAGCTCTGAACTCAACAAGATCTGCATCTGGCTCTCCGACAACAAGCTCTCATTACACCTGGGCAAAACGGAATGCATCCTCTTTGGGTCCACTCCTAACCTCAGAAAGGCAGAGAGCTTCACGATCAAAGCGGGTGATGATATCATCAAAAGAAAAAACGAAATTAACTACCTGGGCTCTATCTTGGAGGCTGACCTCTCTGGTGACAAAAATGCTGAAAAAACGATCAAAACAGTCCACAAAAAAACACGCTATTTGCGGAGTATTGATCGTAAAGTCAGTAAGAAGACTCTGAAGACTCTTGCAGTGGCCCTCATACAAGGTCATTACGATTATGCATGTACTTCATGGTATCACAACACCACCAAGGCCTTAAAAACAAGGCTCCAAACATCCCAAAACAAACTTGTAAGGCTACTTCTTGGCCTCAACTACAAAATCCATCTAACCCCTGATCATTTTGATAGGATTGGATGGCTTAGGGTTGCGGACAGAGTACAGCAACTTGCTATGGGCCTGGTCTTCAAGATATATCACAACATTGGGATCCCCCTGTATTTGTCAAAATACTTCCAAAATGTTAATGATGTCCACGATCACAATACCAGAGGCAGCTCCACAAACCTTGTCCAACCCTTTTTTGGCTCAACAAAGGGAAGTAACTCGTTCTCATGCTATTCATCAAAAATGTGGAACGCCCTACCAAAAGGAGTAAAGGAGTGTAAAACCCTACTCTCTTTCAAAACAGCCCTAAAGATACACCTTCAGGAGGCTGCAATTGGAAAATGGCCCCTGTCTAAGTCCTAACCTAACCTACCCCCCTACCCCCCCCCCCCTCTCTCCTTCTCCTTTTGTACATATTTCTCACTCTTCATACCAGTAACCTGTAAACTGATTGTATGACATTCTATAGTATTTGTGTATATCTGTCTGTCTCTTATATGTCATCATGATTTGTGTGCATGGGGAACTCATTTGAAACAAGCTCTGTGCTTTTATGAGTCTTCCAGTTTAGTAGACCTTGTATTGTGAATTTGTACTTCCATGTACTGTTGTTCTCATGTCTTACTAAATAAAGTACATCAATCAATCAATCAAACGTCACCCAAGTGCTTCTCTCAGCCTGAAAAGGCTATTTTGACCAATGATTTTTTTTAAAGAAAATGGGTGTTATTTTTGTCATAAGGAAGTTATTTGGGCCCAAGTATAGTGCATTGGGATTCTATTTGGGAACTTTTAGGTACAACACACAGTCACCAGTCACTCAGAATGTACTGGGAACAAGTTACAGTTAAACGTCACCAAAGTGCTTCTCTCAGCCTGAAAATGCTATTTAGACCCATGATACTTTTAAGAAGAAAGTGGGTGTCAGTTTAGTCATAAGGAAGGCCTTTCTGCTCATGTATTGTGGATTGGGCTTCTATTTGGCCACTTTTAGTCAATTCACACAGTCAGCAGCCACTTAGACTGTACTGGGAACAAGTTACAGTTAAACGTCACCAAAGTGCTTCTCTCAGCCTGAAAAGGCTATTTTGACCAATGCATTTTTTTCAAGAAAATGAGTGTCAGTTTTGTCATAAGGAAGGCATTTGGGCCCATGTGCAGTGCATTGGGATTCTATTTGCGCACTTTTAGCCACAACACACAGTCACCAGCCACTCAGAATGTACTGGGAACAAGTTACAGTTAAATGTCACCAAAGTGCTTCTCTCAGCCTGAAAAGGCTATTTTGACCAATGATTTTTTTCAAGAAAATGAGTGTCAGTTTTGTCATAAGGAAGGCATTTGGGCCCATGTATGGTGCATTGGCACTCTATTTGGGCACTTTTAGGTACAACACACAGTCACCAGCCACTCAGAATGTACTGGGAACAAGTTACAGTTAAATGTCACCAAAGTGCTTCTCAGCCTGAAAAGGCTATTTTGACCAATGATTTTTTCAAGAAAATGAGTGTCAGTTTTGTCATAAGGAAGGCATTTGGGCCCATGTATAGTACATTGGCACTCTATTTGGGCACTTTTAGGTACAACACACAGTCACCAGCCAATCAGAATGTACTGGGAACAAGTTACAGCCAAATGTCACCAAAGTGCTTCTCTCAGCCTGAAAATGCTATTTAGACCCATGATACTTTTAAAAAAGTGGGTATCAGTTTAGTCATAAGGAAGTTCTTTGGGCTCATGTATTGTGGATTGGACTTCTATTTGGCCACTTTTAGCCAAGTCACACAGTCAGCAGCCACTTAGACTGTACTGGGAACAAGTTACAACCAAACGTCACCATAGTGCTTCTCTCAGCCTGAAAAGGCTATTTTGACCAATGATTTTTTAAAGAAAATGAGTGTCAGTTTTGTCATAAGGAAGGCATTTGGGCCCATGTATAGTGCATTGGCACTCTATTTGGGCACTTTTAGGTACAACACACAGTCAGCAGCCGCTTAGACTGTACTGGGAACAAGTTACAGTTAAACGTCACCAAAGTGCTTCTCTCAGCCTGAAAAGGCTATTTTGACCAATGATTTTTTTAAGAAAATGCTTGTCAGTTTTGTCATAAGGAAGGCATTTAGGCCCATATATAGTGCATTGTGATTCTATTTGGGCACTTTTAACCACAACACACAGTCTGCAGCCACTCAGAATGTACTGGGAACAAGTTACAGTTAAACGTCACCAAAGTGCTTCTCTCAGCCTGAAAAGGCTATTTTGACCAATGCATTTTTTAAGAAAATGGGTGTCAGTTTTGTCATAAGGAAGGCATTTGGGCCCATGTGCAGTGCATTGGGATTCTATTTGCGCACTTTTAGCCACAACCCACAGTCACCAGCCACTCAGAATGTACTGGGAACAAGTTACAGTTAAACGTCACCAAAGTGCTTCTCTCAGCCTGAAAAGGCTATTTTGACCAATTTTTTTTAAAGAAAATGGGTGTCATTTTTGTCATAAGGAAGTTATTTGGGCCCAAGTATAGTGCATTGGGATTCTATTTGGGCACTTTTAGGTACAACACACAGTCACCAGTCACTCAGAATGTACTGGGAACAAGTTACAGCCAAATGTCACCAAAGTGCTTCTCTCAGCCTGAAAATGCTATTTAGACCCATGATACTTTTAAGAAAGTGGGTGTCAGTTTACTCATAAGGAAGGCCTTTGGGCTCATGTATTGTGGATTGGGCTTCTATTTGGCCACTTTTAGCCAAGTCACACAGTCAGCAGCCACTTAGCCTGTACTGGGAACAAGTTAAAGTTAAACGTCACCAAAGTGCTTCTCTCAGCCTGAAAAGGCTATTTTGACCAATGATTTTTTTAAGAAAATGGGTGTCAGTTTTGTCATAAGGAAGGCATTTGGGCCCAAGTATAGTGCATTGGGATTCTATTTGGGCACTTTTAGGTACAACACACAGTCAGCAGCCACTCAGAATGTACTGGGAACAAGTTACAGTTAAACGTCACCAAAGTGCTTCTCTCAGCTTGAAAAGGCTATTTTGACCAATGATTTTTTTTAAAGAAAATGGGTGTCATTTTTGTCATAAGGAAGTTATTTG